>NW_027507790.1:242681278-242796278 GCF_037356315.1 Lithobates pipiens
ATAGCTGCAATACATAATATATTTATATATAATAATAATAACATTTATGTGTGTATATATATATATATATATATTTATTTATATAAAAAATTATATAAAACATTTTTCTGAATATATATATATATATATATATATATATATATATATATATATATATATATATATATATATATATATATATATATATAATTTTTTTATGGTTTTTAATGAAATTATTATAAAAATATTACTTTTTATATAAGGTGCAACGTAAGCCAACATCTTTGAAAAGTTTAAAATACATTTTTTTAGATAGGAAGACAGATCATATTGTTTTACTTGAGAAATAATATAGGTGTGTGTGTGTGTGTGACAAAAAGATATAATTTGTAAAGATGAAAGCTAATAATTTTTTATTCGATTTACTATCAATATAAAGGTATAATTTGTAACTATGAATATTTGTAAATAGAGTCTATCTATCTATCTATCTATCTATGTGTTGTTGCTTTAGACAAACTAAAACAGACTTAAAACTATTTTTGTGATATAATTTACAGATATTTTATGGTGTATATATATATAAAAAGGTTTTTATCTACAGAATCTATATGCTGTATAGGAAGAGGTTTATATTATTATTATTATGCAGGGTTTATATAGCACCAACAGTTATGCAGCGCTTTACAGCAGGAGGGCAGACAGTACAGTTACAATACAATTCAATAGAGGAGGTATCGGAGCGCTCCCTGCTCGTTAGAGCTTACAATCTAGAATTCTGCTGTATAGATAGGTATAGGTTTTCTGAGACGCAAATTGATATGCAGTGAGAGACGTAAGAGTTTATTTTCCTTGTCTGGATCTAGTGCTAAGGGAGACCTATGACTCTCTATGCACCTCAAGGTTTATATCAGCCCTGTACTTGTGTACGATATTATAAGTTATAATATGAATGCAGTTCATTTTCAATACATGCGATAATGTGAGTGGCTTAAGCCAGTTGTTTTCTTGTTATAGGCCCCCTATGAGAGATGTTGTGATAAATAAAAAATATATAAGACATTTTAGATGTTGGATAAAATAGGTAACATGGAATTCTGGAAAGGCCTTTACAAAAGGTGCAAGGTGTTTAAGGGTCCGAAATATTAATTACAAAACCCATGTAATTTGGTTTCATAACAGCCTTAGGGCAATATGTTTAGGATTTCAGATACCAAAATGTTTAAGGTAGAGATGGCATAGGTGTGAGTGACATTTCTGAACACACGGCTGACCAGTAACCCATAGAAGAAAAATAGTGACCTGAATACGTTTATATGCACAGATGTAAATTTAATTATTACCTATTTCACTTAAGGTAACCTTTTATGTTAAAGCAAACCAGTAGTGAAATTAGGGTTAGCAATCTGAAGCTTGTATGCAGAAGCAGGCATCTGCCCTGCCTCTAGTTAAAATTTTTTCCTCATTGTCGCAGGGGCCACAGAATCCACTGGGCGCCCTAATGTAAATACTGACTGGAGGCCCAGAATCCAGGGACTGCCCTCATGTAAATACTGACTGGAGGCCCAGAATCCAGGGACTGCCCTCATGTAAATACTGACTGGAGGCCCAGAATCCAGGGACTGCCCTAATGTAAATACTGACTGGAGGCCCAGAATCCAGGGACTGCCCTCATGTAAATCCTGACTGGAGGCCCAGAATCCAGGGACTGCCCTCATGTAAATCCTGACTGGAGGCCCAGAATCCAGGGACTGCCCTCATGTAAATACTGACTGGAGGCCCAGAATTCAGGGACTGCCCTCATGTAAATACTGACTGGAGGCCCAGAATCCAGGGACTGCCCTCATGTAAATCCTGACTGGAGGCCCAGAATCCAGGGACTGCCCTCATGTAAATACTGACTGGAGGCCCAGAATCCAGGGACTGCCCTCATGTAAATCCTGACTGGAGGCCCAGAATCCAGGGAGCACCCTCATGTAAATGACGACTGGAGCCCCAATATGCAGGGAGCACCCTCATGTAAGAAAATGACTCAAGCCCCAAAATTCAGGGAGCACCCTCATGTAAATTATGATTGGAGCCCCAGAATTCAGAGAGCAATCTCATGTAAATACTGACTGGAGTTCTAGAATCTAGGGAATACTCTCATGTAAATACTGACCGGATCCTTACAATCTAGAGAGCGATGTCATGTAAATGCTGGCTTTGGCTAGAAAGACAGCACTTTGGCCTGAGCAATACTGTGAAGAGCGACCTCACTGATCAGTTGGGAGGCACAAAAGGAGACGGCCTAATGCACTGACTTCCTAAATGTAGACTGTGGGGGTTATTTATGAAAGGCAAATCCACTTTGTACTACAAGTGCAAACTACAAGTGCAAAGTGCACTTGGAAGTGCAGTTGCTGTAAATCTGAGGGGTAGATCTAAAATCAGGGGAAGCTCTGCTGATTTTATCATCCAATCATGTGCAAGTTAAAATGCTGTTTTTTATTTTCCCCCTCCGGATCTACAGCGACTTTACTTCCAATTCCACTTTCAGTGCAATTTCAAGTGCACTTTGCACTTGTAGTTTGCACTTGTAGTGCAAAGTGGATTTGCCTTTCGTAAATAACCCCCTCTATTTGAATAGTAGAGGACTCTCGAGATGGTTTAGAGGATGGCTGATATTTGGGTGAGGACTGAAAGAGCTCATTTCAGTTTATATTGAGGTTTGCAATAAGAATGGAAGTGTGAGGTAACTCCAGTATTTATACAGTAGAGGGTTGGAATACTAATGGAAGAATGAGCTAACTTCAGCATACATTTGAGGTTGGAGAAGAGTGGAAGACTGAGTTGTAAAAGGTTGGAGCAATGGTTAAGCTAACTCACTATAAATATATTTACAGTATATATATATATATATATATATATATATATATATATATATATATATATATATATATATGTGTATATATATATATATACAGTATATATATGGAATTGGAGTGCCAGCATATATATCGAGAGTTGAAATAAATGTGATACAACTCCAGCATATACTGTGTATAGAGGGTTAAAGTAAGCATGAGCTAGCCCCAGTATATATAGAGGGTTGGAGTGTGAGCGAGCTAACTCCAGCATATATAGAAGGTTGCAGCAAGGGCTCGTGTTACTGGAGAAAACAGCTTGCTCTTAGAAGCTTACATTTAGGATCAGTTTGATACATTTAAAATATCATTAACTGAAAGGAGTATATTGATGGCTGCATTTGGCCTGCACTTGACCTCCTTCTGATCTGCATTTGACCCCCTTCAAGTCTGCATCAACCTGTCCCAAACTTATGTTGCATTTCTGTTGACTTGTAGGGGTAGCAAACCCCTTCTGATGTGAGCAAAGGTGAGCTAGAAGGACAATCTGAAATGAGAGGGGGAAGATTTGTTCCCTTTTTTAACTTAAAAAATTGATAAAATGTTTAAAGGAATATTGTGCAAGCCATAAACAGGTGCAAGCAGCCATAATGTGGTCTATGTTAGGGTGATTTATTGACACTAGAAGCATGATGTTGCTAACTCTCTTAATGGATTATCCATTGGAAAAAAATACTGGAAATGTACTCTAGAAAGTGGGGCATTTCAGCTTGTAGTATATGGTGGGTGTCAGGAGGAGCAGGGGCGAGGCAGTGCTACCTGCATGGACAGCAGTGAATGGGTGTGCAGAGAATAGAAGCTTATCTCATTCTGTTTATATTAATATTTTGGCACACTGGGAATGTGATCAGCAGCAAAAGGAAAGATCAGAAACAAGGTAGAGCACTGATTTAGTATTGGTCAACGATAATACATATGAGCACTAAAGACCAGGATGAGATTGTGTAATGCGGGTGTTGATTTTTGTAATCAGTCTTTAGCTATATGGATGGATAGGAACTGTATCTCCTCTCTGACTTCTTGGCCTGTTTGGGTCAAATCGTCTGCATTGGCCTTTGGGAAAAGGCTAGGAAAGGGGATGCAAAGGGGGGCACCTGCTTCCAGGTCTATGATATGAGGAAGCCTCCTGATTTTGTTACTAATTCAAATTACATAATGTAAAGAGTAAAGGACCTTTTTTCTTTCATTGCCCTCTACTGTGAAGTTTATTGAATAACTGAACAGGGGCTTGTTATGGAAGCTTGTTGCATGAGATGGTTGGTCTTCTGTTAAGACATTGGGTTGTGGCCTTGTGACTTTTAGTTTTGTCTGTGGCATTGTGCACTGCTTTTTAGATGTAACCTTGTCATTCAAATTGACAAAGTACTTGTGTGTTACAAGTCCAGTTTGGGCATGGCTTGCAATGACTAGGCTATGAAGCACTAGTTGGCAATAATGAATGTTTCCCACTGTAGGAAATGCTGCTTATCACACACAGATTTCCTAACTTGTTGGATAGTTTTTTTCATCCAGCGGTCCATTCTGTTTTTTTTTTGTTTTTTTTTACAGCAAAATGTTTTATTACAGAAGTCATTCTTTGGTTATTATATTTCATATTTCTTGGTATTTAGGTTTACAATCACCAATTTCGTTATTGTACTATAACACGTGGCTATAAAGTGTTGTGCAGGTTGATACAGTCATGTACTCTATTCCTATCGACGCCCGTGTTTAACGAGTTATTTCGGTACATGCCACAAGTACCCAGGTGTTCAGAAAACTTCTGAGACACAGGGTAGTGATAACATGGAGCCATCTTGTAGGTGGGATGCAGGGCGCCATATTCACCAGAGGTTGTTTTGAACAGGATGCTCACTGGTTTGGCCTGGAATACATTGCTCGAAGAGATCTTTGGATTTGTTGTACAGGAGAATACTGGATTACCAGGATTTGTACAAGTTGCCTCGGTCTGCTCTTTGTCATTTTCTGAAGCTGGTGTTTGGCCCTTGAAGAAAGACATGTTTTTTTATCTGTGTCGCCGTCCACCATATATCTCTGTGCTGTATATCCAGCCGTCCCCATAGCAACCCCAGCCGGGCCGGGTGTCTTATCATATAAGGTCCCCATCACATAGCCCATTCTGTTGATTTTCAATGAAGAAAGAGGAAGATGAGTTAACCACACTTGCTACCCTCTCCATTTTGTCAGACAAGTCTTACTGAAGATCTCAGTGGGCCCATAGAAGGATGAGTGTGGCAGATACTGTCTCTCGCTGGTTGTCGTGTTTTGAGAGCAATGAGGCATTACCCTTTTCCAGCCTATGGCTTGTCGTGTTTTGAAGGCAACAAGCTAATGGCCTATTCCTACCTGTTGCTTGTCAGGCTTTGAGGGCACTGAGACACTTGGGTATTTTAGATCGGGTTGCAGCAGAAAAATTTTGTTCACATGCGTAGGATTGAATTTTCTTTGTATTTTTATTT
The DNA here is from genome assembly GCF_037356315.1 of Lithobates pipiens. NCBI lineage: Eukaryota > Metazoa > Chordata > Amphibia > Anura > Ranidae > Lithobates > Lithobates pipiens. The sequence continues at coordinate 242,686,623 of NW_027507790.1, forward strand.
GATTTGATTTTATGTCTCAACAGTTATTTGTGTATCAATTTCATGTTTTATAGCCCTGGAGAAGGGGAAGATCTTTGTAACCTCAAAATGCATTGGATACCTAAAGCTTAAATCCAACTATAATTTTATTAGCATACTTATGTTGGTCGAGCTTGGCACAATGTAATTATGTATATTTAATACCCAAGAAAGCCCTGTAGAAACTGACAATCACTGTAGTACTTGGAGCTACTACAGTGATTACTGCAATCTTTCTTGGTCCCCAACCAATCAGCAGCCCCACTGTACGCTGACCACACACAGTTGCTTTCTTGGTACTGTTGACATTTACAGAAAGCCTTTGAAAAGATATTCAAAAAGTGATCATTACTTTGTCCAAGCAGAGAATTAAGACAAAATACAAGGCATTATGTGAATGACGGCAGTGCTGAGCGAGTAGTTGGGCAGCAGCTCGGCATAGGACCTGGAAGATCTGGGCTATCACTATAGTAGTGCCAACCACTACAGTGGTTGTCCATTTCCATAGTGGTCCTTCAGGTATGAGATATGCATTCTTACATTGTCCAAGCTGAATCATCCCTGGAGCTTTAAGTTTGTCTTGTTTGTTTGAACATGTTAAAAATATTTTGGACTGTTCTTTGGTCTTGGACTCTCTGAGGACTTGTGGATTTCCAACTTTTGGGTCCCCCAGCTTAGGGATGCTCTGTTTGTGCTGGGAGCAGCCTCACTGGAGCCATGATGGCCCCATATGAATTTAGTTGACCTTCTTCAACCACTATCCATTTAATGAGTTAAATCCAGCTTCTCAAAAACGCCTGTTCAAGTTTGTAAATAATGTCCCAAGCATGTTTTTTTTTTCCTTTTTTTGGTCTTTACATTTTTAATTTATGAAATAATGCCGTATGGTTCACCTGGTCCCATGTTCTCAACTTACACACGTTTTCAATCAGGAAGCCAGTGCATATCTTCTACATAACTTTGATTAAAGTTTCATATAGTACAGCACAGACTCGGTTTTGTAGTTCAATGTCAGCCCAATAAATAGACAAATGGCATATCAGACATCTCTGAAAATGACAAGGAATTATTAAACAAAGCCCGCGTCTGTGGCTCTCAAGCAACACTTGATCACACTTTCCTTTTTTTTTATTTTTTGATGTCCATTAACACTATCCATATCAACTAAGCTTGTCAAAGAATCCTATTGATGATGACCTGTGTTTCCCTGCAGGGGTTAATTGCATTAAACCTTGCCTAGCAAAGGGATCTTGGTTCATTTTCAGCACCCCGGTATTTGTGGGATATCCCTCATCATGCCGCGATCAAACGCGATCACGCCGAACTCCCCATCCCACCTTGGCCAAAGGATGTTTAGACGGCTCCCGACAAGCAGATGTGATAGGAGCACAATGGGGAAGGAGTGATTCACTGCCATCCATGGGCTTCTTTTCATCTCCTTCTGATGAAAGGGCTGATACAAGCAAGACAACAAGTACAGCTGGAAAAACGAAGCTCTCTCAAGAAAAACATCAGCTTGGGGTGACTCTTGGATTTGCTTGCAGATTCTTGGCTTCAGAACGCAGCAGCATGTTAGGGAGCAGAAACCAATCTTTTGTCTAGTCTTGTAACCCCTTCATGACTTGGGCTGTTTTTTGCTTAAGGTAGCAACTCCAGGGCTATGTTTTTTAAGAGAACCTGTCACCAAGTGAAACACATCTGAGAAAACAAAGAAAGTCAAAGACAGATGTATCCTTAAAGCCCACTACAAATTTACATTTAAAAAAGGTTGCGTGGCATTTGGAAAAAAAAATGGAACCCTCAATACAAATACTCCCTTCCTGGCCAGTGCTGTCCCTTGCAGACTCGCTGAGGTCCAGCATCTCCCTTCTTGCAGGTTGAATGATTTCCAGCATCAATCAGCTTACTTTCTCTGATTGCTGGGGGTCATGCATTTACTCCTGCACTTATGGCAGGTTCACCTCTCCAAGGTCTAGCACTTGTCTTCATGTGGGTTGAATGACACCCAGCATCCATCAGCCTACGTCCTGTGAGTGCAGGGGGCCCTGGGCTCTGGGGGACACCTCCATGGCACCCTTGCATTCACAGCAGACTCACCTCTCCAGGGTCTATAATCTTTCTGGAGGGTAGAATGATGCCCACTGTCAATTAAACTGTGAATGCTGGAGGTCATGGTCCCTAGGAGGCACCACCACAGCACCCCTGCACTCATAGCAGACTCGCCTCTATGAGATCTAGCATCTTTCCGCTTGTGGGTTAAATCATGTCCACTGTCAGTCAACCCATTTGTTTACAGCGCATGGAGACTTGGGGGCTGGGTGTTACCTAGGCACCCCTGCACTTGCACTACAATGGTGCAGAGAATGGCACTGGGGTTATCGAGTCATTGGCACTCTCTGCATCATCAAGGACTACCCAGTGACCCAGAAGGGACAAATAGGAAGAGGACCCTCATGTCTTGTGACTGCTGGGAAGACATCTGAAAAAAAGCAAGAATAAAAGGAAAAATAACAAAATACACGGCGAGTTGGAAGGAATCCAAAGAGGAAGTTTGAAGAACGAGACAGTACAGGCTTTGGCATTTCTCTATGTGCTAAAAGTCAGTGTAAAGCCAGCATTGGCTGCTTCTATCAGAGCTTATCATACAGGTGCTTTGCTTCATGGAAGGGCCACTTTAAAGGATAGCCTCTGAGGATGCCCCAATGGATGAAATGTGTTGGGCGTAGTTTAGCGCAGTGACATCACATGCAAATAGACAGCATTTCATGTAAGATCTACCGGCTTTTATGTTTGTGTTTATTTGCTTTATGGATTGTAGTTCCTAAATATTAAACAAGTCTGCACTGTTGGAGTTTTTTCTGTTCTATTTTTGGGTGCTTATGCCAATTACCCCTTGGAAGTGATAAGCTACCTTAGGTTTACTTGCATCTGCTACCTTGCTGATTGCAGTTTTACATGCATATTGACCTCTGTTATGCAGTGAGATCCTACGGTCTGGTGACTTTCCACCATTACTGGTGGTAGCAGTGTCTGCTTTTCATTAAGCCATGAGGGTCTCACTTGGTGAGTTACAGATTATTATGCGCCTATTTGTCCTGTAGTAACGTGGGATAAATAAATCTGGTGACTGGTTCTCTTTATCCCTTGGTGTAAACACGGCTGAATTTGAAAGATGCATTAGAGCTATTCGTGGTCTCAATCCTAGTGCAGTAATTTGTTTTGGATTTTATCATAAGGACTACATATATCTTTCCTTGTGCAAGCTGCTTTTACAGGACTGTATATTAGCGTGGACTGTTTGATATATTTGTTATCACAGTTTTTCAGAATTTAATCAAAGTGTGGTATGTACAGAGAACTCCTGCTTACCTGCTCATCACTTCTATTACTTTATTTATCCAAATATCATTATAGTACACCTGCCCACCCTAAGGCCTTTTGCAGGGTAATCTGGTGATCTGAGAACCCCTTTAAAAAAATTGTAATTGCTAAGAAGTTTCCAGCGACCAATGAGATACAAAAGTGTTTTGGAAGTTTGAATGTTATTGGTGAAATAGGTAGCAGAGATTGAAGAAGATGCAGAGAGCTGGTTAAGGAAGTTCACTCCTTAAGATCCTGTTGGGTGCAATGGCAGATTGTGGCTGCTGTGGATTACAGATTACTTTTTAACTTTAGCACAATCCAGTGTTTGCTGGAGAGCATTAGCAGTTTATAGTTTTCGGTTGTTGTCCAGATTTATTCTATAACTCAGGAACAGGCGACCCATTTTTGGGAGACTCAGGTGTGGCTCTTATTCACAATATGGGCTGCATGTGGTATGTTTCAATAGGGTTGTTAGTGTTTAGTAAATGTACCGCTTGAGCTCTGGAAGATTTTACCTCTTAATGACCAGGCCATTTTTTGCTTTTTGGCACTGCGCTGCTTTAGGCCGCTTTAACATCAGCAGACTGATCGGGTTCACCTGTCCATTTTTCAGGCAGACCTGATCGGGCCACCCATTGTTCTCATGTCCACTGACCCCCCCCCCCCCCCCCCGCCCTGACAAAATCTGCTGAAAACAGACATATGGCGATACGTTCACCATCCGCCCAGCGGGTTGGATCGGATGAGAGGAAACGGACATGAAGTCTATTTCCAACCACTCCATAGAGGAGAGCTGTGTCTGTGTCCACTCTGCATAGCGGAGGGGACATGGACCTGTCATCCACCTGCTCAGCAGAGGATCAGCGAGAGATTCCCCCGCTGAGCAGGTGAATTCTGCTCGGATGGATCTACACCCTTGTGAAAGGGGCCCATACTGGCAATTGCTCAGTCATGCAACACTGTACCAAAATTTAATTTATATAATTTTTTTTAACACAAATAGAGCTTTCTTTTGGTGCTTTTTAATCATCACTTACTGTATTTATTGGCATATAACACTCACTTTTTCACCCTGAAAACTGGGTGCAAATAGCGTGTGCATGTTATATGCCAATAATTCAATTTTAGCTGCCTCAGAGGAGACAGGGAGGGGGCTGGATGAGCGCCGTCAGATTACATACAGTGAAAATCTCCTGTTTACGGGGTGGCCTCTGTAATAGGAAGTACCGTCTCCTGGGCTGCCATTGGACCACTGTTCTATCTATCATAGGAGTTTCTAACTGTATGTAATCTGTCGGCATCCCGCCGCCCTCCCTGTCCCCTCTAGGCTGCAGATGGGCATCGACCAGGCTGCACTGATGGCAATGGTGAGGCTGTTGCATTGAAGGCAATTGTGAGGCTGCTGCATTGATGGCAATGGTGAGGCTGCAGATGGGCACTGACTTATTTTGCTTCAAAGTCCCTTATTTAAAATTTTTTTTTTTTTTTTTTAAACTTCCCTCTTAAAATGAATGTGCCTGTTATACGCTTGTGTGCGTACGCCGATAAATACGGTAGTTTCATATTTTTTATTAGTTATTTTTTATTATATAAACGAAAAAAGACCAAACATTTTATAAAAAAAAAAAAACTATTTTTTAGCTTCTTCTATAAAACATATCCAATAAAAAAAAAAATTAAATCTAATTTTTTCATAAGTTTAGGCCACAATGTATTCTACTACATGTCTTTAATAAAAAAAAAATGCAATCAGTTTATATTAATTGGTTTGCGTGAAAGTTATAGCTTCTACAAACTATGGAATATATACTGTATTTTAATTTAATTGTAATTGATGTATTTTTAAGCTAGTAATGGTGTTGATCCGCAACTTATAGTAGGACTGTACCAATCTGATGGGAACTGAATAACTGCCACTGACATCTCCATTGACACTAATACAGTGATCAGTGGTAGTAATAATATACACTGTCACTGTACAAATGACACTGTCTGGGAAGGGGTTAACATCTAGGAGCAATCAGGGGGTTAATTGTGTGCCTAACAAGTGTTTAAAAGAGAAGTATGGGTTTTTTTTTTTTTTGCTGCATCTGCGCCTCTAACACTGAGAACCGAGTGATTGAACACCGTCTACTATCAGTCACCGGCTCTCTGCTCTGCCCCCTCCTCGCTCACTGGAGTGCTGGGCTGTGGAGGGGGGTGGGAGCGGCCGGCTCAGGTTCTCAGCCGCTCGATGAGAGGCTGAGCCGGGTGTTGGCAAGTGGTTAATATTGTAATAGCTAAACTAAACAGCAGTTGTTTTGAGGTTCATTGGTTCTGCAACACTGGCCTCATGCACACTGGACATTTTTTTTCTGCCACTTCTAGGAACGTTTGGAATTTTTTTTCTGACACTAAACACCCCTGCATGTCAGCCTGTGTGTATGGACACATACTGTAGACATTTCAAGGAGTTTAGAGACAGAAAAAAAATCCCACAGCCAGTACGTCTAGGAGTAGCAGAGTTTTGGCAAAAAAAAAATGCTTGATGCCCCTAAACGTGTCTAAATGTGCCCAAGCACTTAAGTGTTAACTTAGTTCAATGGTAAGAAATAAATTATTATTCTGGTTGATTAATTGAATTAACTCCCAAGCGATTGATGCGTCTAAATGAGTTTATAAGCAGCTAAGCGTTTTTTCTGCCAAAGCTCTGCTCCCTGGAGGAAAGGAGCCTAGAAGAGTTAGCAAATTGTCCAGTGTGCATTAGGCCTTAAATGTATGTAAACCTAGGGCCTGTCCACCTGCAGTGAATCCCTCCCAGAGTTTGTGTGCCCGAGAGGGATAGGTACAGTGCCCAGCCCTGCTACAGGCAGCTTGTCAAAGCCTATAGCAGGCTGCAGCTGGGTGGGGCTGAACACTATATAGAATGGTACCCATGTTTAGGGCCCTTGCTTTCAGGAATGAGGTTCCAGAAGGGACCACAGCTCAATTTCTTGCTCCTGTGTACTTGGCACACTGTTTATTCTACAGATCTGCACGGAACTTGTGGTTCAGTTTTAGGCACCCCCTTCACTGTCTAATATTGCTGCAATAAGTCTTTCGCCTTTGCTGAGATTTGTGCCAAGGGTATTGTATATCTAGTAGGATGCTGGGATGCAACGTCTCTATTTTTACAATCCTGGGACTGATTTGGTAATTATAGCAAAAGTAAAAAAAGTATTTAGTCAGCCTACACCAGGTGAGGTTAGATAACCTTGTCCACCTAAAAGACAATCTGTAAATAAGGAGCCCTGCAAAAGAAGAGGTATTCTACTCGTCCCCTGGAGAACTGTGGTCTTCCCTCCAGTGCAGTTCTATAGCATTCAACACTTCCCGGTGCGTCAGATGTCTGTGTCCCCAGCCACATGCCATGGTGCCATCTTCCTACGTCTACGTCGCTATAAGGCACAATAGTGCTGTCTAGGTTTGGGGATGGAACCATTTTGTTGGCTGCCACTCAGCCAACAAATTTAATTCAAGATACTAACAATAACTTACAAAGCCATCCACAACCTGGCCCCCAGCTACATCACTAACCTAGTCTCAAAATACCAACCTAATCATTCTCTTTGCTCCTCCCAAGACCTGCTCTCAAACTCCCTTGTCACCTCATCCCATGTTTGCCTTCAGGACTTCTCCAGAGCCTCTCCCATCCTCTGAAATTCTCTACCCCAATCTGTCCGATTTTCTCGTACTTTATCTACTTTCAGACGATGCCTGAAAACGTATCTCTTCAGAGAAGCCTATCTAACCCCCACCTAACAAGTGTGCATTTATCTTCTCAATCAGCACATCGCCTACAGTTTATTACCTCTTGTATCTCTTGACCTTTCCTCTTAGATTGTAAGCTCTAAGGAGCGGAGCCCTCTGATTCCTACTGTATTAAAGTGTCTTTTCACTGTCTACCCTCAAGTTGTAAAGTACTATATAAATACTGTATAATATTAAAAAATAATAATAATTCCATTAAACATCAGTTGACCCTTTTATATGCCAACAAGGTATAAACCAGGGGTCTCCAAAATTTTAAAACAAAGGGCCAGTTTACTGCCCTTCAAATTTTAATGGTGGATGCCAGACTGTGGCCAGTGGGAGTAAACAATGCCATAGGCTTAGAGGTCAGTGGGAGTTAAAAAATTACATTATTGGTGTCCGTAAGATAAATAGTGCTCCATCATTGGTGTCAATTGGAGGCCTAGTGCCCCATCATTGGTGTCAATTAGAGGAATAGTGACCCATAATTAGTGTCAGTGGGAGAATTAGCTTCCCATCTCTGGTGTCAGTGGGAAGAATAGTAACCCATTGTTGGTCTCAGTGGAAGGTATAGTTTTCCATTATTGGTGTCAGTAGGAGGAATATTGCCCTGTCCTGGTGTCAGTGGAAGGATTAATGCCTCATATCAGTGGAGGGAATGGTGCCCAAAGGGCCGGATAAAGACAAGCCATCGCCACATCCACCCGGTTTGGAAACCCCTGGTATAAGCCACAAGTAAAACAGTCGACCATAAAATAATTTAACAATGCTCGGGATAAACAGGTCTGTACTTGGGGGGTGGGGGGGGGGGGGAACAAGCAAAGAAAAGAATCAACCCAAAAATATTAAAATAAGAGGGAGTTGACTGGCTAGATCGCTTGATATTCTCCTGTATTTATCTAGCAGCCTTTTTCAACCTATTAACATGAAGGGAACCCTTGAAATAACTTTCTGATCTCAGGGAACCCCTGCGTATAATCACCTAATCTACAGCTCACGTTGCATTGATGTGATGTCCAATAGGAAGAGCGCTCCCTACATATTTGGTTAGTAGGAAGAAGCCTACTCCCATCCCCTCTTTACTGATAGATGAAAAGATCATTGATGTTAATTGTTACTTATCTGAGAGTCAGAAATTACTCATTGCTCAAACAAACCTCTAGCAACCTCCTAAAGAAACCCTAGGCTTCCACAGAACCCTGGCTGAGCAAGGCTGCTCTATAGTGATCAGTGCTATAGAGGACAGTGATCACCAACTGGAAGGTACTGCAGCCAGAACCCATTTGATGATCACTGTTGGGATGGCCAAACACAAGTTCTTGCATGTTGCAATCACGGCACCGTCTAACCATATCTGTCCCGAACTTTGCAGATGAGGAGAAAATCGACTGTTCTCTTTTCTACACAGATTCTCTAACCTGTTGGGAGAATCTTCAGAAAGAATGCATGTGCTGCTAGACACTACAGAACTGGCCCCGTGTGACAGGGGATGGTCTTGGTGATTGGGGCCACAATATCAAATTATCACTTTCCACCACTGTATGTTATATTTTAGACCTATGTTTAGTTCTTGTGCACTCACTAGATAAATGGACCTGTAAATGCAGTAATTATTGTAAGTGCTGAGATGGGGACTAGTGAACCGTGCTTCCTGAGATGTCTTGTTGAGGTTTTGGAAAGTAATGATATTAATCTAAAAGTTGGGGATATTTTTTTTTTCTTTTAAGAAAACATAGTCTTATTGTTTGGTTTATTAGAGAATTGTGAAAAAAAGAAGCCTTAGGGCTAACACTGCGCTAGAAAAATATATATAAAACATATATGAAATATAGAGAATAGACTAAGCTGCCAGCACCAAAAAGTCTAATAAAAAAACTTGAAATAGGTGAATATACAAAATAAGTGCAGCGCTAAAGAAAGAACAGCATTACAAATTCATTCAAATTTTCAAGTGAAAAAATATAAAAGGAAAACTAAAGCAGAATCCCAGTGAAAATCTAAGTAAATGTTTTCAAATTTTCAAGCGAAGTAATATAAAAAATAAGAAAACTAAAGCAGAGTCCCAATGAAAACTTCAGTCCATAAAAGGGATTAAGCAAACATCCATCCATGTAAAATATCAGTGGCAGATTGCAAAGATAAAGCCAGTGAAAGATCCTTCAAAGAATGTGCATACCCAAGTGAGTAGGTAGCCTGCTTACCAGCTATCCGTGACCAACGCTAGTCTCACCTAGCACAGGGAAATCGGTCTCCCCAAGACCCTTAACAATGTCTGGAACCACAGCTAGGACGATAACTCTAAAAAGATATAAAATAGAATACTAACATAGTGCAGTACTTTGTATAAAATTAGTTTAATATAATGAGTGGGTTGCACAAAATGTAGAATGTTCATAAGTGATACAGCAATATGTCTTATGATAAAGAGCGCAACGTCTCCTCAAGCTTCCCATCACTTCCTGTTTCGTTTGCCCATCAACCTCCTGAAAGGAAAAACGTGATTACGTCACTGGCGTAGGCTCCACCCTACGCGTTTCGTCACTATCGGATGTCGTCTGCCACTGATATTTTACACAGATGGATGTTTGCTTAATCCTTTTTATGGACTGACGTTTTCATTGGGACTCTGCTTTTAGTTTTCTTATTTTTTTTTTTATATTACTTTACTTGAAAAAATTTACTTATATTTTCACTCGGATTCTGCTTTAGTTTTCCTTTTAGATTTTTTCACTTGAAAATGTGAAAAAAAATGTAATGCTGTTATTTCCTCTTTATGGAGAGATGTGGGGTCAATAAGACCCCACATCTCTCCAGGCTGTAAAGGATGAGTTAAAAAAAATAAACCCTCTCTGCCTTTCCAGCCGCATTCCTGGCATTGTTTACTTCTTCTGGCCTGGATGTGGCATCATAACGTTGTGCCGGGGCCTTGAGAGATGACTGGGTACCATCTGGTCACCGGAAATCTCTATGCTCAACTTCCACTGGTAACTGATTCGTTCCGAATTCGAGCCAGGAGATGTCCCCTCCGGCTGCCTCTAAGAATATAACTGCCGCTATATTCACCTTTTTAGTAGAGAATTGTCTTAGACCAGTGGTCTCCAAACTGTGGCCTTTTGATTGCCTTTATCTGGCCCTGGGGGCACTATTCATCCCACTGATATGAGACACTATTCTGCCCACTGACACCAACAAGGGGGCAATTCTTGCCAATGACCTAAACAATGGGGCACTATTTCACCCACTGACATAAACAATGGGTCATAATTCATAATACATAGATGGGATGTCGTTGACTCCCACTGAACATTTTATCACTCTCGGCTGTTGTGAAACCTGTTGGTTACTGTGATCAAAGAGTTGTCACAGTGGTGACTGATCCCTTATTAGACAGACTGGGTCCTGCAAAGCCTAGTACAATCGATGAGAAAATTGGAAAAACGATTGCGTTTTTTTTTTTTTTTTGCACGCTAGGCTCATATAGAAAATGAGGGGCTTACTAAAGGTACAAAAATTCTCATACATCAGGATGCAACTTCCCATGTATGTAGTTACGTTCTAGCATGCACTCGCATGTGATGTAATGTATGTGTGATCCCTCTCCTTATAACGAGATAAATAATATTCTATATGATAACAATATTATTTACAAAATGCAAACTATACTTTTTTGTATTTTAAAGGGTAAATTCACTTTCATGGGTAAAAAAAAATAGCAAATAAAGATAAAATAATATAGCGTGTACAATTGCGACACAAAGTCATATTGTAATTGAATGTTATTAAAAATTACTTTTCCTTTTCAATCTGCAGCTCTGCAAGTTTCTGTAAAGTGTAATACATTATGACTACCTGGAGGCGTTCTGTACACAGAATGTGTACAGAATGTGTACAGAACGCTCCCTCCCCCACCAGAAACATAATTTCCTGCTTGTGTGATTGGCTCTCAAAGTCTACACTGAGATACAAATCAGATTTCAGGCATCCCCTTCAACAAAAATGTAATTTTTAGTGAAATGCTCCCTATAGGCAAATCACGGCTAAAGGTATGCAGAATCTGCAGATTTCCACACTAGAACTTTGCAGGTGCAGCAGCTGGTTGATAATTATGAAACCACTCCCATTAGACTCACCCCGCACAGGGTCACTGAGAAACACACATGGATTTCTTCAGAATAATAAAAAGTAGGAATCTGCAACAAAGTTTATTAAAATCCTAGCAATGTACATAGATCACCCAGAGGGGAATGTTTTTTTTTCTCAACAAAAGTGAAGTTACTCTTTAACCATTTATATGACATCCTGGATTATGGGGGAGGATATCTGAATGATGGGTGCAGCTACAGACATCATTCAGAAATCATCTTTTTTGCCCGGCAATTCCCTGCACCATAAGAACAATCATAGTTGCAGTTCAGGCGCTTACTCGTTCTTACAGGCGGCAGGAGGGGACGTCCCTCCCGCTGCCCTCCGGTGCTTTTCCTGGCTCGAATTCGGGAATGAATTGTTCACCACCAGAAGTTGAGCATAGAGATTTCCAGTGATCAGATGGTCCCCAGTTATCTCTATGACCCTCGGACGCCTGGGCGCGACGTTATGACGTAGGGGCTGGCAGAAGTAAACAATGCCAGGAATGCAGCTGGAAAGGCAGAGAGAGTTTATATTTATTTTTTTATCTCAGCCTTTACAGCCTCGAGGATAAATGTGGGGTCTTATTGACCCCACATCTCTCCATAAAGAGGGCCTGTCATGTACTATTCCTATTCCTTTTTACATTCCTTGTAGTAGAAATAAAAGTGATCAAATTTATTTTTATTTTTTTACGAGAAAGTGCAAAAAAAGAAAAGTAATATAAAGAATAAAAAAATAAAAATAAATGTAAAACTTCTCCTGCCCGCATGCTCGCGCACAAAAGCGAATGCATAAGTAAGCCGCGCCCACATATGTAAACGGCATTCAAACCACACATGTGAGGTATTGCCGCATGCGTTAGAGCAAAAGCAACATTTCTGGCCCAAGACCTCCTCTGTAACTCTAAACGGGTAACCTGTAAAAAAAATTGAAAGCATCGCCTATGGAGATTTTTAAGTACCCAAGTTTGGTGCCATTCCACGAGTGTGCGCAATTTTAAAGTGTGACATGTTAGGTATCTATTTACTCAGCATAATATCATCTTTCACATTTTATAAAAAAGTTGGGCTTACTTTACTGTTGTGTTTTTTTTTTGTTTTTTTTAATTCATTAAATTTAGCAAAAAAAAAACACGTTTGAAAAATCGATGCGCAAAATACGTCTTACACAAAAAGTTGCAACAACCGCCATTTTATTCCCTAGGGCCTTTGCTAAAAAAAAAATATAATGTTTGGGGGTTTTGAGTAATTTTCTAGAAAAAAAAATGAGGATTTATACATGTAGGTGTGAAGTGCAAAAATTGGCCCAGATGGGATGTGGTTAAGAACATTTTTTTTGTAGACAGCAATTTGGTTTTGTTGCCCTTTTCTTCTTCCGGGTTTTTCTTTGAAAAACAGCCAAGCTTCTCTTTTAAGAATACATACATGAATAGAACTTCTAGATGTCACTTTAATCTTGACCCTTCTCACCTGTTTCCTAGTGTTCTCCAATGTTCCTTTAAAGGTTTGGGTAACACCAGTGGGAAGGCAAATGGGAGGTTGGTGAAGCTCAACCTTCGTAGGACAACCTAAGATTTGCCTACAACTTCAGCTCTGTATACAATTTTTATGAAGGTAGTCCCTGCCAATGTATTTTTTTATGATTTGTTTGGTTCAAATTTCCCAAGTTTTTCATGGGCTTTAAGACTTTTTTGTGTGTCTGTTGGTAGCTTGTTCCTGCTCCAACCACTTTTCTGCTATTAAACTGCTTGGTAAAGGAGCCTGGCAGTTACTCAGCAATAAAGCTATCTCTCGATCTTTGTTTTCTTTCTTGTGGTTTGAGTTCACATGAGCCTCGCTAGGTGTGACATTTGTGGTTGGATGACATGCACCGTAGTGTACCCCAGGTGTTTTGAGGTTGACAGGCTTGCAGTGGTATTGAAAGCCGATGCTGCTTGGGACAAGACAGAAAAAGTTAATTTATTTCATTGCACAGGGGACATATGACTTAAAGACAACATCACATGAAACTTATATATGAACAGACCCATCGTATAAAACAAAACATGTCCCATTGATTGTGTTTCACAACTGCATCACACCTCCTAGGTTTGCTTTTTCCGGGAAACACATAGTTCCACTACCTCTGTAAACTGAAAACGTATCTCCAGTTTTGCTGTGAAAAAAATCCTCTCTTTTTGGTAAACTATATACAGTATATTATGAGGATTCTGCCATATAGATTACAGATCCTTACCTGACACTTCCCCAAAAATATTGATATGGGCCTTGGCAGCATTTTCTCTAACTGGGTAAAGTACTTTGGGGTTGATATACTAAAGGCAGCACTGGTTGTCAACCTTTCTAGTGCCGTGACCCCTTGCTAAAATTTCCCACGTGGTGGGGACCCCTAACAGTAAATTTATTTTCATAGCGTGGGTTGTCAGCACCCAAGGCAAGACAAGTAATTTGCGCCCCTAACCCACGGACATTTAGCTCTCCCTGAGTCCTTTCTTTTTCTTCTCCTTTCTTTCCCTTTTATCTCTCTCTTTCCTAATTTCTTGTTTTTTTCCCCTCATCCCTCTCTCTAGCTGACTTTCTTGTTCTTTCTCTTATTCTTTCTCTCCCTTTTTCTTTGTTTCTCCCCCTCTATTTTTATTCCTTCTCTTACTCCTTGGTGGGGAGTTGGGATCAGTGGCAGTTCTGGCGGGTGTTCCAATCAGCTAACTTAGGTGCTCTTGATCAAGGTCATCTGCTGATGTGAGAACTGTAGTGGGGACCTTTAATGGCAACTCTAATCACAGGTAGTGTTACTTACTGTGTCTTCGACTCTGTGGTGTCTTGTAGCAGTGACACCTATGCCAAAATCAGTTGATAGGGTCTCCTCCAGCCCCTCCCACTTCACATTCCTCACCAGTCAGCTGACCTCTAGTCTCTGCTCCCCAGCCATGCCATAAACTGAAGGGGCGGATGCTAAGAGGCTGGGAGAGGGGTACAGGCTTCAGGAACAACCCAGGATTCTGTGACTCCTGGCAAATCATCATTCGACCCCCAGGTTGAGAACCACTGCTCCAGAGCTTAGTGAATGAGGTGAAGCTTCACTTTACAAAGACTACTCAATCAATCCCATGCAGGGAAAATAAAAGTAAAAATTGTATTTTTGCTTGCACATGATTGGATGATGGAAGTCAGCAGAGCTCTCACTCCTTTACCAAGCTCTGGAGAAACTTCATTTGCAGAGTACAATTGCATTTGCAAAAGTGCACAGTTCATTGGTCTTTAGCAAATCAATCCCATAGAGTCTGTTATGACCACCTACAATTTGGTGTTGTAATAAGATAAAGTCTTTGAAATGCACCAAAAATGAAATTGTTATTGCGGGGAATGGTTGCAATTTGATACTAAGTTCTGTGTGGACTTTTGGGAAAAGCAGTAGGTCAATTACATGAGTAAGGGGATATCTGGAGAGATCTGTAAGCAAAATACTGTTATGCCCCGTACACACGATCAAACTTTCCACCAACAAAACCGTGGATTTTTGTTTGAAGGTCGTTGGCTCAAACTGATCTTGCATACACACGGTCACACAAATGTTGGCCAAAAAATGTGGGAAAGCGGCGATGTACAACACGTACGACGAGCCGAGAAAAAGGACGTTCAGTAGCCAGTGCGGCTCCTTCTGGTTGAATCCATGCATACGTGAACTTTTGTGCGACGGACTTGTGTACACACGATTGGATCGGACTTTCTGACAACAAAGTTTTGTTGGCAGAAAATTTGAGAACCTGCTAGCCAACATTTGTTGGCGGAAAGTCCGGCAGCAAATATTCGATGGAGCATACATACGGTAGGACTTTCTGACAACAAGCTCACGTCCAACATTTCCTGACGGAAAATCACACCATGTGTACGCGGCATTACTGTAGAGGCATGAAATTAAATGTTTATTCTATATGCAGTTTTATCAGATATTTGGTTTCAGATTGAAGTGCAACAGTTATTTTCAAGTGGCCTAAAACAGTGAAGATTTGGTGTTATAGGGCAGTGGTTTTCAAAGTTAGTGAGACCAGGGACGAGTAAGCCCTTCTTCAAAAACTTTCCATGCCCCAGCAGTAAAAAAAAAGATTTTACTCTTAAGCCCTGTACACATGATCAGAAAATCGTACAAAAAATACCGCTTTCGAATTGATCGCACAATAATCGGATCGTTAGTACAGAGCTTTTGAGAGCCGATCATGACAGTTCATCAGATATTATCCGATCCGTCATGTACAAAAAAATTTCTGTTGTACGAGAATTTTTATGACTTTGGTAAACTTCAGGTTTGATCTGAGATTAGCATGAAAAATAAAACGGACAATCATTCGTCCTATAATCTCATTCTGTGTACCAGGCAGGAAAAAAAATGCCCTGATGTTTTTGTTTTTGTCAGTGGGAGAAAAATTATAGGGGCATTGAAGTGCGCACTCTCTTTCATTGTATAATTTCCCATTGTGTGCCTCCTCAGTGTGAATCCTCATTGTTAATGGAGTCACCTATTGATTGTGTCTGTCTGATAGTATTGTGTCCACTTCACCTTGTTTCCAAACTATTGTGGGATGTTTATGTTAGCTGTTCATTAAATGTACTGTTAGATGTACTGATGATATTACTGTTTACAGTTTGCATTGTTTAGGATAATGTGATCAAGCTCCCACCAGATTATGTGTGGTATACATTCTGTATGAGTTTTCAATTGAGAGTTCCAGTTTGCACCTAAGCTAGTGTCGTCCAGTTCGTGGGTGCAATTCTCAGGTATAATTCCTGGTTCCAGAGTGGAGGAAGCTGTATCTTGGCGGAGGCACCCAGGCTGGGTGCCAGATGGTCCATCACAGTGACCAATCAGCTTCCAGGTTTTATTGTCAAAGCAAACTGAAAAAGTTAAAGTTAGAATTTGATTGTCTACTATACACAGCTTTAGTTTTAGTAAATCCCCCCCCCCCCCTACAGTGAGATCAGAGCAGGCATGAAGCTACGGACCACTGCTGCCCAGCCCTCATCTGCAGAGTGCATGCTGTGGGGGTGCCCCCCTATACCACTGCACATGGGGCAGATGCCCCCCCTGCCCAGCTCCCTATTCCAGCCATGAGTAGAAGTGTTAGCCACTGTGCTGCCTATATCAATGGATGGTTCTGTGGGTGACCACAGATTGCTATTTGCATTATAAAAAGGCTTCTGAACTTGTACGACTTGATGTTAAATTTGAGTTATTCTTTATTCCAGCGTATTCCTCTTGTTTAATCTTGGAAATGCACCTGACCAATGGTATTTAATCATCGTTTTGACACTGAAGTGGGTTGTTATATTTTTTGTCCCTACACTGATAGACTAACCGCTGAAAAGGAAACCTCGCACTTCATTCCTACTCTTATTTCTGTCATAAAAATTCTTTATATCTGTCATGTTAACCTGAGTCGTGTCTGCAGCTCATAAGAAGTATTATTCACAATGTAATGGCTTTATAAGTTAGGCAAGGTGCTTGGAGGGATTTCTGTTACAGTAGACAGCAGGCCTGGAGCTAGAAGTGTGGTGACTCTGGCTTTTACCAGAACGGCTGTCGTGTCTTGCTGTGGCCTTGTTTCCTGTTGGATACTGTCTATGAATAGGCTTAGCTGTAGTAATATATCAGCTCATTATATGTGGGCAAGATATTGTACAAAACCAGGAGCAGTACAAATACACATGATTGCATCCTTTCTCAACTAGGGTTTCATAGAACCCTAGGGTCACACTTACATTTCCTAGTTGTTCCTTGAGCAGTGAGCAATGGCTAATTGATCTCCTACCTACACTGACAATCAATGCAAGAGGGCATGTCTACACTAACCACTAATATTAGTGGACACAACACTTTTTACTATGCTTTGCTTTCTATTATCCCTTTAATTTCAAGGTCATTACTGAAAATGTTTTTGTACAGAGCAGAAGGGTGTAAAAAATGATCTTCCAAGAGTGACAAATATGCTAGATATTTCACATTATTTAGTATTATATTTAAAACGGTCTGCAATTTAGTGATCATGCTAATGTTCTGCAAACTCCAGGAATAAGTATTTGTTGTAGGGGCTCCCTGAGACCTTAAAGAGATTGTAAACCCTTACGAGCCACTTTTTGCTACAGGTAGGCCTATAATAAGGCTTACCTGTAGATACCCCGGGTATCTCCTAAACCTGCACAGTTTAGATGATATCCCCTGTATCTGCATGTGCCAATGCAAAAAAAAAATTCTGAAAAAAATATCAATTGCAGCCTCACTGTGCCCATCAATCGCAGCTACAGTGTCCATCAATTGCCACCAATGTGCCATCAAAAACAGCCACTGTGCCATCAAACGCAGCCACTGTGCCCATCAATTGCCAAAACTGTGCCATCAAACACAGCCACTGTGCCCATCAAACCCAGCCACTGTGCCCATCAAATGCAGCCACTGTGCCCATCAAACACAGCCACTGTGCCCATCAAACACAGCCACTGTGCCATCAAACACAGCTACTGCCCCCATCAAACGCAGCCACTGTGCCATATAAAATGCTCCCACTGTGCCATCAAATACTGCCACTGTGCCCCATCAAATGCTGCCACTGTGCCCCATCAAATGCTTCCACTGTTCCCCATCAAACGCAGCCACTGTGCTTTATCAAATGCTCCCAGTGTGCCCCCCGCCCACCATCTGCACTTACCCTGTCTTGGTGGGACAGCTCCTCGATGTTTCTCGATGTCTTCTCCCGTCCTCTGCTATGATTGAATGCCTGATAGGCATCCAATCACAGCGCCTGTCGTTTCAGCCAATCATGTGACAGGTAACAGATCGGAGCACCAGATTGGCGGAGAGGCGATTTAGTGTTAGGAAATTGAATATTCATTTGCTTTTCTAACACAGTTGAGTGACCTGTGAGCGCCCAGCATGGCGCACGCAGGTGACCTTTTTTGACGCATATTAGAGCCTATGGCTCTAATCAGGTGCTTAAAAAAACCCTGCTGCTGTAATTCAGGCGCGAAAAGGGGCTGGACACCTGAATAGGGGGTGGCAGCCGCGGCCATAGTTAGATTCATGCATTGCATGAATCTATCTACTGGTGCTAGAGGGGGAGGCAGGAGCGAGGAGGCAGCACCCGTGCACCCTTATGGACGCACCGCCACTGATAAGGAATCTAACAGGAGCCAATTGCCAGAGGTAAAAGCAACCCACAACAATTTATTGTTTCACATGAGTTTAAAGAGGAAGTAAACCCCGTTAGCAGCAGCATGCTCAGTGCGCCGTAGACAGCGGTGACTGTCTTTTTGTAAATATCTCCTAAACCGTGTAGGTTTAGGAGCTATTTCTTGGACCTACAGGTAAGCCTCAATCTAGGCTTACCTGTAGGTCAAAGTGATTTGTAAGGGTTTACAACCACTTCAACAGTCATTAATGTACAGCAGAATTCCAAAAATCCAACATACTTTTGTGGCCAGTCCCCACTCACCTGCGCATCATTACTAGCTGGTCAAATAAAAGTCATCCTTTCAACTTTATTGGGTTGTACTTGCCCCTCCAGCCTCTAGATGGTGCTGTAGCTATAGAAAGAATATGATCATCACCACCAAGAGGAGGAGTCTTGCAGCAGAGATGCTGAGGATGCCATAGTTTACATAAATTAGTACAATATACTTACAGCACAGTTCTCTGTGGCTAAATCAGGAGTTCTTTATATGAAGAATGTACATGCAGATCTAACAATACTGCACCATCAGTTTTTTTTTTTTATTATTCCTTATACAGATGTGGGTTGGAGTAATTTTATAGGACAGGATGGCTTTTTTTCTTATCTTCAGTCCGGCAATGGAAGTCTTGCATTTAATTAAAATGTACCTTTTATGTAAAGAAAAACAGCGTAACACGTGATTGCTGGTATGCGATGTGACAAGTCCTTTGCGTTTTATAGGCGGAAACAAGCATAGAATGATATATGTATTACAGAAGTCATAAAACGTGCTGTATTTGTTGTCAGACGAAATCCCATATCCCAATAAATCTCCTTCCTTTTATGCTCGCCTCTCCGTTCTGTTAAAACTTGTCAGTGATTGAAATATTTTCTTAAGGGTCTCTGGCTGCGATGTCATTGCATTTTGTTTGCTGCGCCGAAGAATGTTTACTCTCCCTTAAGTTGTATGTTATGTCAGCTGCGGAAATTGGAACGCTAACAAACACCTTCTGGGCCTCTTTTTACGACATCTCCTCTTGTATCCATACGTAGATCTGCAATAGAGCAAGTGACTGACAAGAGGCAAACTGGCACTCGGGGCTATAATCAGCATGTAATACAAGACAACAGCAATACAATCACCCAAACCTGATTCGATTATTACACCGTTTTCATGATTTTGCATTATGTTTTATTACCCGCAGCAGATGATATAGTCTGATGTAGTCTGGTGATGTCACATTGCGTGCGGCATCGCTGCATAAATTAAGTGCCAAAAATTCAGCAGCCGCTGCTCGGTTACCTTTTTGGAAAAGAGACTTGTGTTTTGTATGCATGGGTTGTAGTTGTGTGTGATTGTTGTGCCCCCTGCGAAGATCCTATGCAGATATTGACTTTTCTGAAAGGTCGATATTTGTCTACTGCTGGATGTAGCAGTTCCTGTGCCCAGGGCCAGCGATTGACCACTGCAGACCAGATTAGGGTGGTTGGCAAGAACATTGATGGTAAGGGAGCATGCTGTACACCCAGGAGAAGAGTTTGTATTTATTTTATTGATTATTACAGGAATTTACACTCTCTGGCCACTTTATGAGGTAGACCTTGCTACTACCGGGTTGGACCCCCTTTTGCTTTCAGAACTGCCTTAAAGTGGAAGTAAACCCATGAATTTAAACAGTTAAAAAAAAAGGCATGCCGGGAATGCTAACTGCACATTGGCTGTGCTCTCAGCCAAACTGTCAAACCATCCAATGGCTGGTGTCATAACGAATCACATGTGCAGCACCATAGCAGTTGAAGATTAAACAGAGGCAAAGATGGCAGCTTCCTTGGCTGAAAACAATAGGGGAGTTTACTTCCACTTTAATTCTTAGTGGCATAGGTTCAACAAGGTGTTGGAAACATTCCTCAGATATTTTGGTCCATAGTGACATGATAGCATCAAGCAGTTGTTGCAGATTTATCGGCTGCACATCCATGATGGGAATCCCCCATTTCCACCACATTCCACATGAGATCTGGTGACTGAGGAGGCCATTGGAGTACAGTGACCTCATTGTCATGTTTAAGAAACCAGTGATGAGATGATTGGAGCTTTGTGATATGGTGCATTATCCTGTTGGAAGGAGCCATCAGAAGATGGGTACACTGTAGTCATAAAGGGATGGACATGGTCAGCAACAATACTCCAATACTCAGGTAGGCCGTGGCGGTTAAACAATGCTCAATTTGTACCAAGTGGGCTAAGAAAATATCCCCAATGGCTGGATCCATGCTTTCATGTTGTTTACGCAAAATTCTGACCCTACCATCTGAATGTTGCAGCTGAAATTGAGACTCATCAGACCAGGCAACATTTTTCCAATCTTCTATTGTCCAATTTTGGTGAGCCTGTGCGACTTGTGGCCTCAGTTTCCTGTTCTTAGCTGACAGGAGTTCCCACCGGTGTGGTCTTCTGATGCTGTAGCCCATCTGCTTCAAGGTTTGATGTGTTGTGCATTCAGAGACGGTATTCTGCATGCCTTGGTTGTAACGAGTGATTATTTGAGTTTCTGTTGTCTTTCTGTCATCTCATCTGCCCATTCTCCTCAGACCTCTGACATCAACAAGGCATTTTCGTCCACATAACTGATGCTCACTGGATATTTTCTCTCTTTCGGACCATTCTCTATAAACCCCGGAGATGGCTGTGCATGAAAATCCCAGTAGATCTGCAGTTTTTTAAATACTCAGACCAGCCCATCTGGCACCAACAACCATGCCATGTTCAAAGTCACTTTAATCCCCTTTCTTCCACATTCTGATGCCCGGTTTGAACTTCAGAAAGTCGTCTTCACCAAGTCTAGATGCCTAAATGCATTGAGTTGCTGCCATGTGATTGGTTGATTAGCAATTTGTGTTACCATGCAATTGAACAGGTGTACCTAATAAAGTGTCCAGAGAGTGTACATATCCAGTCCTAAAATTTACACAAACCTACTGTACAGCACAACAAGCTTGTGACCTGATTTTTTCTTTCCTGCACCTATGAAGCTCAGCTTATGTCACCTCCTAGACACTAGTTTAAATGTATAGTCCATCTTTTGCAAACGGATTGTTAAGCGCAACCACATTAATAAGAAAAAATGAGCAGTTTGGGTTACCAAGCAGATGAATAAAGTGGCCTGTCAGTGTATATAGTGCCAACAATTTATGCAGTGAATTACATACTGTACATTCAGATCAGTCTGCGTCCTAAAGGAGCTTACAATCTATAACATCCTCAGGCAGTGTTCAGTGGAGCCCCAGGGTTCCTCCAGAGCAGGGGCCTCCAACCATTCTAAACAAAGGGCCAGTTTACTGTCCTTCCAACTCTAGGGGAGCGTAACTGTGGCCAATGGGAGTAGAAATTGTCCTAAAACAGTGGGAGTAAAAAGTGCCCCATCTTTTACATTGGGAGGTGGTATAGGCCCCATTTTTGGTGTCAATGTTAGGAATTATGCCCCATTATTGGTGTCCGTGGAATGAATTCTGTCTCGTATCAGTGAGAGGAATAGTGCTCCAAGGGCCGGATAAAGGCTAGCAAAGGGCCACAGTTTGGAGACCACTGCTCCAGAGGTTGCAAGGTGTTCCTTGAGCAAGCAGAAATTTCTGCCTCTCAGATAAGTGACTACTTACACCAATGATCTTTTTCGCTATCTGAAAGGAGGGCATTCTTCCCACTGACCACTAGAGATAAGCTTGAGCGTCCTCTGAACTCATCTGTAACCTGAACTCTGAGCTCCTGTTTTTTTTGTACTCCAGTGAGCTGTGGGCCGATCATGCCCCTGGCCCAAAGCTCATTAGAGTACAAAAAAGCAGCAGTTCCTGTTGGAGAAGAGTTTGGAGAACGCCCAAGCTCTCTTACGTGCTTCATTCGAAGATCAACCTCTAATATCCTGGCTAATGCTTTTTGGGGTAGCACCTCTTCATCAGAACCAACTCTGCATTGGGGGGTGCCATTCACAATGAAACACAGCAACACAAGTACTGCACCACAATGGTGGAAAAGCACTCTCAGCTGTAGTCATTGAATTGGTAATGTAACTAAAATGGCCCATGATCTTCTGATCTTTAGGTAACCCTAATGAGGAATAAGTCGCAATTTTTTGGGGTTTTCATGAAAGAGATCACATGTAAAAATATTTTATTTTAATAAGGTAATGATGGACTTTTCAGCATGTGGAGAACTTTTTTTGGTTAGTTTTGGCTGCCTTTCCACTATGACCTGACTAGTTATTCTATCTTTGTTTAATTTAATAAAAAAATCACATTCCCCGCCTAGTCACTGGTCCATGCTACTTGGACACCTGTACACTGTGTGATGAGAAAATAAAAAAAAAACATTGAGCCTGTACTGGATTATTAGAATTTATGAGGATAGTGGGATTGGTTTTGTGCATTATCTGAGGATGCTCCATGTGGGTGGTGATATTTTTAGTCATTGCACAATATGCCAACAAGGCTGGCTGTACAACTACAGCTAAGTTGCTGTTATACACAAGGATCTGTTATGTAGAGCAGGTGTCTGTTAAGGTTCTCATTTATTCAGGTCCTGGCATATCTAGTATTAGTTGACATTACAGAACAAGTCCAGTTGAATGTGAACAACTACTACAAGATGTATGGAGCGCTTGTACCGGATGAGGAGATGATATCCAGAGAAGAGGTGTAAAGTTGATTTACTAAAATTGCAAAGTGCAAAATCTGGTGCAGCTGTGCATGGTAGCCAATCAGCTTCCAATTTAAGCTTTTTCATTTAAGTTTGACGAAAAAAAATGGAAGCTGATTGACTACCATGCACAACTGCACCAGATTGTGCACGCTGCAGTTTTAGGAAATCAACCCCTTAAATTCCATCTTTTATGTGTTTATACTATAATTGTGTCTGAGGAGTACAGTATTAAATAGAGCACACAGCTACCTTCAGGCTGCAGTGCCTTCCGCAGGCTGGAGGCTTATTTTGTGAATGAAGCCTTCATGTAACATATGATCCTTATGTTATAGCTGACATCATTATCACATGATCGGGAGCAACTCTGATTGGTTCCCAGTCGTTAGTGGGAGTGAAGCTGTTTTTGACAGCCAGGTCTAATTGCTACCAGCCACACAAGTGTTGGGTGCTACCTGTCAAATCAGAGACTTAGATCAACTTTCCTTTGGCATTGTGGTGGGGGGAGCAATAATCTATAGATCACCTGAGGCTGCTACTAATCTAGTGAATGTGTTGGGAAGGGAAAACTCTTTTATTGTAGCTGTAATTATGACCCGTGAGGTGAGTAAATAGATGAATTCACACCTATGCAGCCTTCCTGACAGCAAGGATGGCATTATATATTTAGAACAGGATGGTTCCACAACCTTGGATAATGAATATATCGTATCTACATTCCATGGTGATTGAATTAAGGTGTTTGCTACCTGTGTAGGTATAAATGCTGGGGGCGGTATCTTCCAGATGCTCATTGGAACTGAAGAAGTGGCTTGGAGAAGCTACCACATGTCTTTGACTTTACAGAAGAAGTTGAGTTGAATGTGACTAACAACTGTTATTTATACCATGATCTGGATAAAATTGAACCTTCACAGGCATTTTAGCCCTATCCTAAACCTAAGTTCAGAGGACCAATACATTAACCCACTTTCTTTAGTTGTCTTGACCAAAATTAAAATAAACCTTTGAAAGAAGAAAGAAATGGCTGCACATCCAGAACTTCCGATTGCCTTTTATTTTGTTTCACAAAGATAACACCAAAGACACCAAACTGTGGTCACATAGACGCGTTTTACACATATATCTTATGCTTAATCAGATGTTAATCAAAATGATTAAGCACAAGATGTATGTGTGAAAGGCGTCTACGTGACCACAGTTTGGTGTCTTTGGTGTTATCTTTGTGAAACAAAATAAAAGGCAGTCGGAAGTTCTGGATGTGCAGCCATTTCTTTCTTCTTTCCAAGTTTCCCACTGAGGCGGGCCAGGGCTAGCACTCTGCAAGATACTCAGCCTTATCTCTTTACACCTGGAGCAATGGTTCTTTTTCTTGTAAAATAAACCTTCCCCACCACAGAAGCTTACTTAACCCAGTAGGACAACCCCAGCCTGTCTTCTGCCGTGCCTGTTTTCACCCTCTCCAGCCAGAAAATAAAAACTCTGTAACATTGCCCCTTCCTCTGTTATTAGCCCTCATAGAGTATTACAGGGTTGTCCCCCCAAATTTGGATGGTCTATAATGGGTAAGGAGTACACATTAAAGGGTCACCTCTGTAGCTGTTGTTAGCGTTGTTGCCACCAGCGTAGAGTAATCACTATAGCATTCTCAAATGTTTGCTTTCATACAGAGTTCCCCTTTTGCAGGCTTGTTTTACCCGAGATCCACTTAAATAGTAGCAGATTCCAGCACAACGTCTGTAAATGCTGTCGTCTGCAGATTATTATTATGGAGTCGTGTTTCTATTTATTTACCTAACTATAATAATTGTGGTGACTAACATTTTCCTGCGCTGCTATGCGCACAGTTTTTTCTTTTTTGTTAACTTTTTTTTTTTTTTTAATTTATTTTTCTTAGTAACAGATGTTTTAGCAGCGTGAATGCAAACTGTACATCTATAGTGAGCGCAAACAACAATCGCGCTCTGGAAGGGGACAATTTAGCCAGAGAAAGGCTCTCTTAGAAAAACCACAACCCTCCTAGAGAGATTTGGTCTCACTGGCAGTCCATTAATTTGTTCAAATTAAATATTATCTTTGAATATTTAAAGGTTAAATGTACACTGATAATGGATTTAGACAGCCATTAAGCGGTAATTGCTCCCTAATGCTGTTAATAACAGACGTTTTGATGTAGCTCACAAAAAAAAAAAAAAATTGACGGAAAGCACATTGGATTTCCTCTATTTTTTCCTCATTAGGCAGCCTATTTGTTTAAGTTAAACCGTTTCTTTCAAAGTGAATAAAACACTGTATGGAAGTGACGTTTTAGACAGAAAGCTGAGGTTTTAATAGCCATTTCCGATACTTAGGTCCTTCTACAGAAGCGTAAAATATATATTTAGTAGACTCAGTGTGCCTGTATTTCTGCAATATATATATATAATTATTGAAGGGAATTATTGGTGCTTGCATAAATAGTAGAGGTCAATGAAACTATTTTGCCAACAGTCCACCAAATCCAACCCTAGAACTCATGTCGCTGTGTTAAATATTTATTCTCTGCTTCTTCTTCGACACCCCATTCCAAGAAGTTATGTACTAAATGGGACATTTGGGACAGCAGATCTTTTTATGTCTTAGCTAGGTTTATAACAATATGACGAGACTAAAGCCGCGTACACACGGGCGGACTGTATGGCCAACTTAGTCCGTCAGACAATCCGACGGACAGTCCGTCCTACTTTCGAATGAACGGACTTGACCACACACGGATGCAAAACAGTCCGTCGAAAGTTTGCGCGATGACGTGTACAGCACGTACGACGGGACTAGAAATAGGAAGTCCAATACACAGCAATGCAAGCTTTCGCCGTGTAAATCCTTTCTGAGCATGCACCATACTTAGTCCGTCGAACTAGCCTACTGACGAGCGGATTGTCCGCTGAAACCAAAGTACGACGGACAATATTACGGAAATTCCGAAATACTTAGTCCGCCAGACTGCACGCTAAAAAAAGTCCGCTGAAGCCCACACACGAGCGGACTGTCCGCTGAAATGTGTTTCGACGGACTAAGTTGGCCAGACAGTCCGCCCGTGTGTACGCGGCTTAAGATAGGTAGAAAATAGAAATAAAAAAAATGACATTAAGTCTGTCACTAGCATTTTTGTTTCGTTTTTCTGGGTCCTCCATGTAAAATATATATTTTTTTGGTCAGATTTTATCGATGTTTTGTATAAGATATTTTTAATACCTACTGGTCCTTCCTGATTTGATATTTACACTTCCTGTGGCAACACTGTTTATACGGCAGTGAAATTGTAGGCAGGTGCAGTCTGAACTCCCCATTGTCAGGGCTGTCTTTAAGGCAGGGCAAAAGGGGCAGCTGGGCCCTGTCATTGTTGTGGGGCCCAAAGCAGCTGCCTCATACTTGCCAATTATCCCAGTTTAAATTACCTTGTCCCTTGAAGTTTTAGTCCTATGCTGCATCCTGATATCTCAGTGTGGAGTGCTGGTACTAATGCTGCCCAGCTCTGCCCTATTGTGTATAGATGACTCACCTGCAGACCCCGTGTTTACATGTAAATACCCGGCATTCATATGTAAATAACGGCGGCGTTACTAAGTAAATAGTTGCGTCCTGTGGCATTGATATGTAAATAAAGGCAGCATTCATATGTATGTTATGCTCCCCTGCAGTGAGGAGATGATGTGCTGTAACCTCTAGCAACCAATCAGTGAGCAGTATTACTGTACAGTAATCTCTAGCAACCAATTAACAAGCAGAAATCATTTGCTGTAATCTCTAGCAACTAATCAGTGAGCCGTGATGCGTGCTGTAACCTCTAGCAACCAGTCAGTAAGCAGTAATGATATGCTCTAACCGCTGGCAACCAATCACAATTGCTGCATGATCTGATTCAGTAAACTGATTTTAAGTCTAACTTCTATTTATTGTATGTCTCAGAGCAGGTGGAGAGCAAAACTGCATGGGGGGGGGGGGGGGGGGGCAAGCATTTTTTTTTGCCCAAGGTCCAATCAATATTAAAGACGCCCTGCCCATTGTAGGTGGTGCTCAACCAAAGTGGCAATGCAGAATGGGAAGGAAGTCATCAGGAACTTGGTTCCTCCATGGTTTCCTGCGGTCACCAGGAGGACAGCTATCTGATTGGACATTTGTGCCCCTCGTGACCTCGGCAGCCACCTTGGATCAGGGCAGTGTCTATTTAAGACTCTGGCTTCCAGGTTTGGCATGCTTTGTGTGAGTGGCTAGTGTAGGGGCAGGTTCCCCATCTGTTAAGGACAGTGCATAGAGGCAGGGAGAGGTTCCAGAGAAGTAGGGGAAGTACAAGGACTCTGCTATTTCCACTTAGGAAGCCTCCCATTTGGGTGTGGATGGGCCAGGTTGCATTCCTGCTCCTTGTTGCAGAAGTTGTCTCATCTTAATATAATGCCCCTTTGCTTCACTTTCCTAAGTGGCTCCGGTCAGCTGTGCATACCCACTGGTACTAATTGTGCATTGTTGATACAAATTCTTAATAGACTGTTCTCAATAACCTTTGTCTCTGTATGATCACTTTGCTGACACACCACGCTTCACCTTGCTTGCAAAATCATACAGCGATGTTGTCACCTTGTGGACAAGGTAATCTTATGCCTCGTACACATGATTGGATTGTTGGCCAAAATAACGTGGAATTTTGTCCAAAGGGTGTTAGCTCAAACTTGTCTTGCATACACATATGTGGTCACACAAATGTTGGCCAACAATTATGAACGTAGTGACGTACTAGACACACTGCGTGGTTTTTCAGCTATTTAGCTCCACCCTTTGGGCTCATTATACTAATTTTGTGTTAGTAGAAGTTTGGTTAGTATTGATTTGCGCTTTTCGCGTTTTTCATTTAGCGATTTTCAGTTCACTCTTTTCATTTCGTGCTTTTCAGTTTGTTTCTGAATGGCCGTTCGTCAACCAGACATTTTGCTGAATCGGAGGAGATAACGTGTTATTTATTATTGGCCTTGGAGTTATTGCTTTGACATTCTTTTTTTGGTTGAATAATGATTTAATTTGGTATATTTTCTATATTTTTGGATGCATAGAATGCACTTTTTGGTTAAGTTCTATTGATAGATAGCATGTCTAATTTTTTTTTAATGCACAATAAAAAAAATTGTGTAGAATAATACTTGGCTATGTGTTTTACTTCAAATGGACAGTTTGGGAGTAGGCAGTTACATTTAAAAAAAATACAATGTAAAATTGAGAAGGGTCACCAACATAGTTGTATCTTTGATCTTATAAACTATGGGATAATGGTGTTGTGGTAACTTGCACAAATAATAATAATAAAAAAAAAAACATAATAATATTATTCTTGATATCACTAGAAAAAAAAATCCTTTGAAAATGAGTTTGCAATAACTCCATCAGTATCACCGGCAAAGCAGCTTCATTATTATGATATAATGTGATATCTCCATTATGAACGATAGTTTACAAGACCGACCGCTTCTGCTTCCAAGCATGTGTGTTTGTACTTTGGACTTTTGTCCGACAGATTTGTGTACACACGATCGGAAAATCCAACAACACGCACTTGTTGTTGGAAAATTTGAAGACATGCTAGCCCACATTTGTTGGTGGAAAGTCTGACAACAATTGTCCGATGGAGCGTACACACAATCGGATTGTCTGCCAACAGCCTGACATCCATCATTTCCCGTCCGAAAGTCCGATCGCGTGTACGGGGCTTAAGGATATACACTTGGCATGATTGCCTTGTATTGTGCCTGAGCATGATTGTACCTCCTCCCCACTCATTCGCTGGCCTGTGCTTACATTGTGTGTAACTCGTGCATGCTTACATCATCACTTCCACCATTGACTATAGTGCTCCATTTGCTGAGTCGTAACTGAACTGTGTCTAAGCCAACTTCTTCAAGGTGCGGGCAATCGCACTACTCAAACGAACTGAACTTTGGCGATCAAATGTACTTGGGCACAGTACAGATTTCCTAGTGTGGGTTGTTTATAAGCTGGTTGTGCATTAGAAGATTTTTTGCATGAAAATTGGTATGAAAATTCACAGTACGTTTGATGAATTGATGAATGTCATTTATAAGTACTTCAAAATTTAGTATGGTGTTAACATTCCATTTTGGAAAAAAAACAAAAAAACACTAACACTATTAAAAATTCATTAATTCGAGAAAATGTTTCCATCCTGCAGCTTCAAATTTTCTCATCATTGTGATTGAAAATGAATGCTAATTTGACCCCGCTAATAATTAGAAAATCCTAAAATGAAACATTTTGATCTAAATTTCAATCACTTGCCGACTGCCTAACTGTAAATGTAGGCCATTACTTTGATGTTAAAAGAGAAGTAAAGGTTTTTTTTCCCCCAAATTATATTTACCTGGGTGGATGCAGCATCGTCCGATGCAGCATCTGTCCCCTAGCACCCCTACCCCAAGAACCGAGCGATCGAACACCCCCGATCACTCGGTTTTGACAGTTTTCCAAGCAGAGAGCTGCTGACTGTCAATCAGCAGCTCTCCGCTCTGCCTCCTCCTCGCTCACTGGATCACTGAGCTGTGGAGAGGAGGGGATTGGCTGGCTCAGGCTCTCAGCAGCTCACTGAGAGCCTGAGCTGGGTGTCAGTCCAGGCACCTGGCGGATCCAGACTCCCATTGTCGGGATGATGCGGTGCCTAGGCTGATTCTGTGAAATCAGCAGAGAGCAGACTTCAGCCCACTCTCTGCTGAAAACAGGTTACAGAAGTGCAAAACGATCTGCACTCCTGTAATCCATAGGAGAAGTACAGCTAAACAAGCTTTGGCTATACTTCTCCTTTAAATACCGGGGTTATGGCAACTAGCTGGCTGGAGATTTTATAGTATCGTAGTTTGGCGCCATTCCACAAGCGTGCACAATTTTAAATCATGACATGTTAGGTATCTATTTACTTGACATAACATCATCTTTCACATTATGCAAACAATTGGGATAATTTTACTGTTTTATTTATTTATTTATTTTAGTTCATTAAAGTGTATTATTTCCAAATAATTTGCATTTAAAAGGGGGCTGTGCAAATAAAGTGTGACATAAAATATTGCAATGACCGCCATTTTATTCTGTAGGTCTAGGATCTCTGCTAATATATATATACAATTTTTTGCTAGAAAACTAATTAGAACCCCCGAATATTTTATATATATATATATATATATATATATATATATACATATACATTACATATATGTATATATATATATATATATATATATACATATATATATATATATATATATGTATATATAGGGGTTCTAAGCAATACAATTTTACTTGTAAACAATGTAAAAAAGAAAAGGCCTGGTCAGCATAGCGTATGACCAGCATAATGCTGTGTACACACGATCGGACATTTCGACAACAAAATCCCATGTTTTTTTTCCGATGGATATTGGCTCAAACTTGTCTTGCATACACACGGTCACACAAAGTTGGTCAGAAACGCCAAGAACACGCTGATGTGCAACACGTACGACGATCCGAGAAAAATTAAGTTCAATAGCCAGTGCTGCTCTTCTGCTTGATTCCAAGCATGCGTGGCACTTTGTGGATTGGAATTGTGTACACACGTTCGGAATTTACGCGAACGGATTTTGTTGTCGGAAAATTTGAGAACTAGATCCAAATTTTGTGCGACGGAAACAGTTCGATGGAGCCTACACACGGTCAGAATTTTTCCCGAAAAAAGGCTCCCATCGAACATTTTCCATCTGAGAATCTGACCGTGTGTCATTAGTCTCTGGCACATGTTACAGTCTCACTCTACAATCTATCAACAGCTATCTAGTGCAAGGGCACTGATATGATTGAATACAAATTGATTGTAAAGTTTGGGTCGGAAGTTATTTTGGTACATCTAAAGTTGATTGTACAGTAAGATGGTAATGTGTATGGTGAGATTCAGATGAACAAATTATTTTAAAAGCACTTTAAAGTGATTCAAAAGCCGTATTTATTTATTTATTTATTTTTTTACCTTAACACATTCTGTGCAATAAGGTTAAAGAGGCACCCCCATCTTTGTATATGTGGTTATTGCCAAAGGTTACGCTGGTATACAGAGGTACAATAATAAGTGAGCATTTATCCTATATGGCCATGTATGCTTCCTGTGCATGTGGATGCACTTTTGTCTCCTTTGAATGGTCATTAAAGGGGTTGTAAAGGTTCATTTTGTATTTTCTACATAGGTTCCTTTAAGCTAGTGCATTGTTGGTTCACTTACCTTTTCCTTCGATTTCCCTTCTAAATGTTTTTTTTCTTTGTCTGAATTTCTCACTTCCTGTTTCTCCTCGGTAAACTTCTCACCATCATCCGAGTGGTGGTTAGTCAGCCACAACAGCTTACTGAGGAGGAACAGGAAGTGAGAAATTCAGACAAAGAAAACAAAGAAAAAAAACATTTAGAAGGGAATTCGAAGGAAAAGATAAGTGAACCAACAATGCACTAGCTTAAAGGAACCTATTTAGAAAATAAAAAACAAACCTTTACAACCCCTTTAAGTCTGGGGGTGCCTCTATCCAGCTGTACGGTTTTACCTGCACCTACTTGGGGGGGGGGGGGGGCGTGAATCAGGTTAATGTTTCTCCTGCTGTTATTCTGATATCCCATCATTGTCAACTTTCCCTCTTGCATTTTGGTCATGGACATGTCTGCAGCTGTTGTATTGGTTTATTTTAGGTTTCAATGGATATGTGTTATCCCGCGCTACCATATACTATCAGTGTGTACAATATGAATCTAAAGGGTGGCTGCAAATAACAAAATCGTGTTCCCAACAATCCGTACAGTCAAATAAACAATTCAATATTGCTGCGCCTACCCCTTTAAATGTGCATCTAGACTGAAACATCCGGTGCAGTTTTACATAGAAACCAATCAGCTTCCAGGTTTTTTTTGTCAAAGCTTTACTACAGAAGCTGAACTTAGAAGCTGATTGGCTTCCATGCACAGCTGCACCAGATTTTGCACTCTCCAGTTTTAGTAAATCCACTCCCATATTACATTATGAAGATATGGATAGTAGATCCTGAGGAAACGATTTACAGGCGAAACATAGTAAAACAATGTATTCTAAAGCTTGTATATCATTTTATAAACTGTTCATTGGCAATAGATATGCTTTTTTAACTTTTTTGAATTTGAAATGTATGAATAAAATGTATATATCCATTTTTTTATTATTTGGTGTGGTCTTGGCATAATAAAATCCCCAGCCCCCTGGTGTTTCTTGATTGATTGATTGATTCACTGGAAACATATTTGTTTGTGTTGCTTACTGATTAGTGTATGGTGCATTGATATTTTTCCATCAGGGTCTTCCACATCTTACTAACTCTAAATGCTACATCAATCACCTTCCCTTACTCAAGATGGCTGCAGCAAGCGTACAATCACTTTAAAGTGGAATTAGCCTCTTTAACGTTCACTGTGGGCCAATTTGGCATGAAATTTGACATGTCAAATTGCATGCCAAATTGAAGCCTATTGCCAGCAATGGCACTGTCCGAATCCGTGCGGTGCCAACTTTGCGACACTGCACGGATTCCCAAAAATAGTTTCTGGCGACTTCGGGGGCGATTTCAATAGACATTTGCGCATGAATGGACACACGCACAGATGTCTCTCAAAGTGCCCCCAAAGTTAGACTGAAATGCTGGTTTGATATCCCGCCCCCAGTATGAACATGGGCTTAAACTGTATCTGAGCACTGCAAACTGAAAACTCCATTTAAAGCTGTATTTGGGCAAAAAAATATATAATTAAAGGCCAGCAGCTACACATACTGCTACACATACACTTACCTGTCCTGGAGTCCAGCTATGTCGGCACCGCACCTACTGTGCATGCGTGAGGCCCCGCTTCTCCCTCCTACTGGCCCGGCCACAAGGAGAGGAGAAGGGAGCCCTGTGCTGATGTCATGCGGCTGCGGCCTGGACTCCCCGGAAGTGAGAACAGGATACCTGTCTAAGACAGGGTATCCTGCCTCCCCCCCACCCCTGAAAGGTGCCAATTGTGGCACCGAAGAGGGAGAAGAGACAAATGAGCAGAGGTTCCACTTTTGGATGGAACTCCGCTTTAATTCACTTTTATTTATTTTTATTCTGGGAGGGTGTTTTTCAAAGTGATTTCTCAACAAATAATAAAACATGGCAAAGTCAGCCCGAAGTGGGAGCGGGTACCTGTCAGAACCAGGTACCCGATCCCCCCCCCCGAAAGAGGTTAAATGTGGCAGTGGGGGGGGGGGGGGGCAAACAAGCAGAGCTTCCCCTTTTAGGTGGAGTTCAGCTTTAAGCAATTATGGCCCCAGTAATTTTTGATTTTGGAAAACCATCTTATTAAATTCTGACAACATTAAGAACCATGGTCAGTATTATATAGCCTGTGCCAACTCGATGTTCTGACGTCCGCCTGTGGAGGGATGTGGGATGTTCTGGTGTCCGCCTGTGGAGGGATGTGGGATTTTTTGGGGTCCGCCTATGCAGGGATGTGGGATGTTGCGCCGTCCGCCTGTGGAGGGATGTGGGATGTTCTGGCGCCCGCCTGTGGAGGGATGTGGGATGTTCCGGCGTCTGCCTGTGGAGGGATGTGCAATGTTCCGGCATCTGCCTGTGGAGGGATGTGGGATGTTCCGGCGTCTGCCTGTGGAGGGATGTGGGATGTTCTGGCGTCCGCCTGTGGAGGGATGTGGGATGTTCCGGCGTCCGCCTGTGGAGGGATGTGGGATGTTCTGGCGTCGGCCTGTGGAGGGATGTGGGATTTTCTGGGGTCCGCCTATGCAGGGATGTGGGATGTTGCGCCGTCCGCCTGTGTAGGGATGTGGGATGTTCCGGACACTTCTGGGGCTCTTCTGGCCATGCGATACATGAAGTACTGCAGTGTGGAATGTGGCAAGATAGCTGCTCGGAGGTATCCGTAATCAGCGTGGAGCACAAGCAGCCAGCATTGAGGCCGTTCGTAAGCAGGAGTCATTTGTAAGTCAGCGTTTTCGTAAGTTGGGGACTGCCTGTAAGAGCCTACTGGCAGGATCAACCGTAAATAACAACATTTTTATGGGGGGGGGGGGGGTTCTCAGAAAAGCTAAAACTATATTGAGCTATTAACTACTTTCTTAAGGCTACACCCCACTAAATCTCCCCCCGTGGGGGCATAGGCAGCAGTGCAAACTTGACAGGGTCTAAACTTTCCCCCACACCATTCAAGACAAAAAAAGTTTTGCCTAGAGTAGCACTTTAATAAATTAATTCAGAATCTGTAGGCACCCCCCTGGTTGTTCAGCACAAGAGGTTAATGCTAGATGTAAGTAAATGAAGCTGTATTAATGGCAAACTTGTTATATAATATACATTCCTTCTTGAAACTACAAATGGTTTCCAGGGTAAGTCATTATAGTGAAATTATCACTGATGGATCGTTCAGCATTTCTCAGCAATTCCAGAGCCTCAAATAAGAAAATTCTCAAAGTACGGCTATGTAATCATATGAAAGCAGATTCTTTTCAGAAGACAAATGGAAAGGCAGCTAAAAAATAAGAAATGAAAATTATAATGTACATTTGTTCAAATTACAGAGACGTTTCCAGGAAGCTTTTTTTAGGATTTTAAATGTTAGGACAAAGAGGTGTGTTCAACATTTTTTATTTTTTTTGAAAGAAAATAGTGGATTAAATATGTATCTCTATTTGTCTGTGAAAGTATGTAATTTTAGGTCATTTCGTAGGTTTCGTCTGTTGCATCTGCAAGCCGGTGTCTGTCTAAAAACACTTTTATTTGAGGTTCTCCATCCTTGTTTCCAGACCTTCATTAATTGTGCTGGGTGGAAATAAAAGTAGCAATTTCGGCATATGGAAACCATTGGGGGGGGGGGGGGGGGGTCGAGGGGATATGGGGGAGGTGTTTTATGAGCATGTCAGTCATTAACTGACAGGTGCTGGGTGTTCTGGTTTAGGCGGAACTCTAGGCAACAATATAAAAATATATAGCAGTTACAGTATCTCACAAAAGTGAGTACACCCCTCAAATTTTTTAAATATTGTGTTCTAGCTTTTCGTGTGACAATACTGAAGAAATGACACTTTGCTACAATGTAAAGTAGTGAGTGTACAGCTTGTATAACTGTAAATTTGCTGTCCCTTCAAAATAACTCAACACAGAGCCATTAATGTCTAAACCACTGGCAAAAATTGGGCCCAAAGTGTCAATATTTTGTGTGGCCACCATTATTTTCCAGCACTGCCTTAACCCTCTCAGGCATGGAGTTCACCAGAGCTTCACAGGTTGCCACTGGAGTCCTCTTCCACTCCTCCATGATGACATCACAGAGCTGGTGGATGTTAGAGACCTTGCACTCCTCCACCTTCTGTTTGAGGATGCCCCACAGATGATCAATAGGATTTAGATCTGAAAACATCACCTTTACCCTCAGCTTCTTAAGCAAGGCAGTGGTCATCTTGGAGGTGTGTTTGGGGTCGTCATCATGTTGGAATACTGACCTGTGGCCCAGTCTCCAAAGGGAGGGGGGGTCAAGCTCTTTTTTCAGTATATCACAATACATGTTGGCATTAACTTTTGTTGCCAGCGGTTTAGACATTAATGGCTGTGTGTTGAGTTATTTTGAGGGGACAGCAAATTTACACTGTTATACAATCTGTACACTTACTACTTTATAGCAAAGTGTCATTTCTTCAGTGTTGTCACATGAAAAGATTTAATTTTAATAAAATATTTAAAAAAATGTCAGGGGTGTACTCGCTTTTGTGAGATACTGTATATGTTCATTGTAGACTCATTAAATGTATCTAAAAAATATAACTATGTGTGAGTACTTCGATGTGTAATGTGGTCATGCCTTGCACAGGACTCAAGGAAAGGGAAGGCCATCAACTCTGGTTTAAAATTGCACTCGTCCCTGTTTCCTATGGACAGACCGCATTTAAAGAGGTCTGTTCCTGGAAAAGAAAAGTATCCAGCAATGTTCCCAGTGGCAGAGACTGCACAGCAGTCAGTCAAAGAAAGCTGCATTTATTTTCTCTTTAGCGCTAAAGAAATGTAAAGTGTTACTAAACCCAGGATCCGGCATTCACTAAAAATATAAATAAATATATTTTATATAAATATAATATATTTACTAGTAAATATAAACCATTACATACCTGTTCTCATCAGCAGTATATAGCAGTCTTGTGAATTCTATCAGTGTCCGGTTAAGGCTGGGTTCACGCTAGCTGTGGCCACGGCTCCCAGCAGGGGGTCCAGTGCAGACTGTGCCCTAACACCCCCCCCGGAGGTGTGTGAACTGGCTCCATTGAGAGCCAGGTACACTCTCCTGTCATGCAAATTTGATGCAGGGAAACCCTCATCCAATTCGCATCAGTGTGAACCCAGCCTAAAGCTTGCAGGAGTTTTAATTTTCCCCTAATT
Organism: Lithobates pipiens; assembly: GCF_037356315.1. Classification (NCBI taxonomy): domain Eukaryota; kingdom Metazoa; phylum Chordata; class Amphibia; order Anura; family Ranidae; genus Lithobates; species Lithobates pipiens. The sequence continues at coordinate 242,723,272 of NW_027507790.1, forward strand.
GTCCAATGAGGCTGCAGGACCCTAACCCTCTGTCTGGACAGTGCTGATTGGCCCTGTGCTGATCACATGCACTCTCCCAAGAATAAAAAAAGATCTTGCAATACACACCAAACTGACCATGCTCAGCTTGACCCCAAGGCTTTGTTCTATCAGCAGATAGATTGGGGACTGCGAAAGAAGGGGAGATAAAGAGAAAATAGGATCAAACGGCCTTTCAACTTTCAAACAGCCTTTCGACCATGTGATTGGAGCAGAGATCAGTGTTCACTAACACAAAGCCCAGCCCCCCACAGTTAGTAACACGTCCCTAGGAACACTTAACCCCTACACTGCCACCCCCTGGTAAACCCCTTCACTGCCAGTGTCATTTACACAGGAATCAGTGCATTTGTATAGCAACGAATGTGTCAGAAATGTCCGATGTGTCCGTCATAATGTCGCAGTCACAATATAAATCGCTGATCGCCGTCATTACTAGTAAAAAAAAAATATTACTAAAAATGCCATACAACTATCCCCTATTTTGTAAATGCTATATCTTTTGCGCAAACCAATCAATAATCGCTTATTGTGATTTTTTTTTTGTACCAAAAATATGTAGAAGAATACATATCGGTCTAAACTGAGGGAAAAACAGTTTTTTTAATATATTTTTGGGGGATATTTCAAAATTGTCGCTATATTTTTGTTTATAGTGCAAAAAATAAAAACCGCAGAGGTGATCAAATACCACTAAAAGAAAGCTCTATTTGTAGGAAAAAAAGGACGTAAATTTTGTTTGGGAGCCACGTCGCACGACCGCGCAATTGTTAGTTAAAGCAACTCAGTGCCGCAAAAATTGGTCTGGTCTTAACCACTTTCAGACCGGACCATTTTGCTGGTAAATGACCAGAGGTCTTTTTACACTTTGGCACTGCGCTGCTTTAACTGGTAATTGCGCGGTCATGCAATGTTGTACCCAAACAAAATTTGCGTCCTTTTCTTCCCACAAATAGAGCTTTCTTTTGATGGTATTTGATTGCCTCTGCGATTTTTATTTTTTGCGATATAAACGTAAAAAGACCGCAAATTTTGAAAAAAAATGATATTTTCTACTTTTTGTTATTAGAAAAATCCAATAAACTCAATTTTAGTCATACATTTAGGCCAAAATGTATTCAGCCACATGTCTTTGGTAAAAAAAAAGTCAATAATTGTATATTTATTGGTTTGCGCAAAAGTTGTCACATCTACAAACTAAGGTACGTTTTCTGGAATTTACGCAGCTTTTAGTTTACGACTGCCTATCTCATTTCTTGAGGTGCTAAAATGACAGGGCAGTACAAAACCCCCCCAAATGACCCCATTTTGGAAAGTAGACCCCCTAAGGAAATTGATAAGAGGCATGTTGAGCCCATTGAATATTTTATTTTTTTGCCTCAAGCGATTGAATAATGACAAAAAAAAAATTTTTTTTTTTTTTTTACACAAAGTTGTCACTAAATGATATATTGCTCACACATGCTATGGGCGTATGTGAAATGACACCCCAAAATAAATTCTGCTGCTTCTCCTGAGTACGGGGATACCACATATGTGGGACTTTTTGGGAGCCTAGCCGCGTACAGGGCCCCGAAAACCAAGCACCGCCTTCAGGCTTTCTAAGGGCGTAAATTTTTGATTTCACGCCTCACTACCTATTACAGTTTTGAAGGCCATAAAATGCCAAGATGGCACAAAACCCCCACAAATGACCCCATTTTAGAAAGTAGACACCCCAAGCTATTTGCTGAGAGGCATGTTGAGTCCATGGAATATTTTATATTTTGCCACAAGTTGCGGGAAAATTACAAACTTTTTTTTTTTTTTTTTTTTTTTCACAAAGTTGTCACTAAATGATATATTGCTCATGCATGCCATGGGCATATGTGAAATGACACCCCAAAATAAATTCTGCTGCTTCTCCTGAGTACGGGGATACCACATATGTGGGACTTTTTGGGAGCCTAGCCGCGTACGGGGCCCCGAAAACCAAGCACCGCCTTCAGGCTTTCTAAGGGCGTAATTTTTTGAGTTCACTTCTCACTACCTATTACAGTTTTGAAGGCCATAAAATGCCAAGATGGCACAAAACCCCCACAAATGACCCCATTTTAGAAAGTAGACACCCCAAGCTATTTGCTGAGAGGCATGTTGAGTCCATGGAATATTTTATATTTTGCCACAAGTTGCGGGAAAATTACAAACTTTTTTTTTTTTTCACAAAGTTGTCACTAAATGATATATTGCTCACGCATGCCATGGGCATATGTGAAATGACACCCCAAAATAAATTCTGCTGCTTCTCCTGAGTACGGGGATACCACATATGTGGGACTTTTTGGGAGCCTAGCCGCGTACGGGGCCCCAAAAACCAAGCACCGCCTTCAGGCTTTCTAAGGGCGTTACAGTTTTGAAGGCCATAAAATGCCAAGATGGCACAAACCCCCCCCCCCAAATGACCCCATTTTAGAAAGTAGACACCCCTAAATTTAGGGGTACACTAGTGAGACTAGGTAATAAATGGCGGGTGCCCTGAAACTATAAAAAAATAACTAACCAACCAGCGTCACCTGTAACAGTTATATGGTGATCACTGGTGAAAGGGTTAACTAGGGGGCAATCAGGGGGCTTTATGCGGTAGTATATGGGGGTCCCTGGCGCTATAAAAAGCTGCGGCGAACCTAAATACCTACCTGCCTAACTAGCGTCACCTGTGACACTAATACAGCGATCAGAAAAACGATCGCTTATTAGGCTGGGTTCACACTGGAGCGATGCGGGAACGCCACGAATGCGCGGCGGGTTCCCGCATCGCATGCCTCCCGGCGGCAGTTCACACTGCCCTATGCGAACTGCTGGGAGTGTCAGTGAAATGTTAATGACACCCCCAGATCAGTTCGCATATCGCAGTGCGATCTGCAAACTTGGATCGCATGGTGTGAACACCCATGCGATCCGATTCTGCTGCGGACCAAAAAAAGGGTCCCGTGCGAGTTTGCGGCGGGTGCGGCGGGTGCGACACGAATTCAGCCATACTATCTGTATAGCTGAACTCGAATCGCACAGAGATCGGATGTGATTTGCACTGCAGTGCGGTGCGAATCACATCCGTTCTCATAAACCGCTGCAATGTGAACCCAGCCTTAGTGACACTGGCGACGGGGGGTGATCACGGGGTTAAACCTTTATTGGGGGGGTTAGGGGGGTACCTTAGAACTAAAGGGGGCTAACCCTAACTGCCCTAACAGTTATTAGTCACAAATGACACCTGCCGGGTGATCAGGGGGTTAAACCTTTATTAGGTAATAAATGGCGGGTGCCCTGAAACTATAAAAAAATAACTAACCAACCAGCGTCACCTGTAACAGTTATATGGTGATCACTGGTGAAAGGGTTAACTAGGGGGCAATCAGGGGGCTTTATGCGGTAGTATATGGGGGTCCCTAGCGCTATAAAAAGCTGCGGCGAACCTAAATACCTACCTGCCTAACTAGCGTCACCTGTGACACTAATACGGCGATCAGAAAAATGATCGCTTATTAGGCTGGGTTCACACTGGAGCGATGCGGAAACGCCGCGAATCCGCGGCGGGTTCCCGCATCGCATGCCTCCCGGCGGCAGTTCACACTGCCCTATGCGAACTGCTGGGAGTGTCAGTGAAATGTTACTGACACCCCCAGATCAGTTCGCATATCGCAGTGCGATCTGCAAACTCGGATCGCATGGTGTGAACACCCATGCGATCCGATTCTGCTGCGGGCCAAAAAAAGGGTCCCGTGCGAATTTGCGGCGGGTGTGGCGGGTGCGGCGGGTGCGGCGAATGGCTGAACTCGAATCGCACAGAGATCGGATGTGATTTGCACTGCAGTGCGGTGCGAATCACATTCGTTCTCATAAACCGCTGCAATGTGAACCCAGCCTTAGTGACACTGGCGACGGGGGGTGATCACGGGGTTAAACCTTTATTGGGGGGGTTAGGGGGGTACATTAGAACTAAAGGGGGCTAACCCTAACTGCCCTAACAGTTATTACAGTCACAAATGACACCAATGCAAAAAAAAAAAAAAAATGACATTGGTGTCACTGTGACTGGGGGGGCAGGGGTAATTGGGGGGGTGATCGGGGGGTAAAGGGGGGGTGTGAGTGTGCCTGGCATGTTCTACTGTGTGTGGGATGTGTTGGTGCAACTCACTGATCCGCTCTCCTCCGTGTCGGAACGAAAAATACCGACACGGAGGAGAGAATACATCACTTCCTCTCCTGTGTTTACATTACAGGAGAGGAAGTGATGTCACCGGGGATTTCCATTCGTCGGGAGCGATCGCGAGGGGGTGGCCATGAATGAATGGCCGTCCCCTCGTCCGGGATCGCTCCCGAACGAAAACCGACCGCCGCAGGCACCGGGCGGGGGCCCGATCGGGCCCCCGACCCGCGGGAGGCAAATCACGTACATGTACGTGCTTATGCCTGCCCGTGCCATTCTGCCGACGTACATCGGCGTGCGGCGGTCGGCAAGTGGTTAAGCCAGCAAAATGGTCCGGTCTGAAAGTGGTTAAGGGTATATTTTTAGTGATAGTGTTTATCTCGTTACTTGTTGGATAGCCTTAGTGAAGGATCTTAATGTATATGTAAACCCAAGAACTAAAATTTTCATACAAGCTTTAAAGCCGGACCATAGAAAAAAAGGCTGTGCCCGCACTGCAGGGGTCAATTGCTAATTATTTATCTAGGGGATTGGAGAACAGATGTTTACTGACCTATTCTCTGATTCTCCCTGCCAGGGCAGTCTTTAAGGCAAGGCAAAGGTGCAGCAGCCCAGGGCCCTGTCATTGTTGTGGGGCCCAAAGCAGCTGCCTCATACTTGCCAACTATCCCAGTTTAAATTCCCTAGTCCCTTATCCCAATCAATATTAAAGTTGGCCCTGCTCCCTGCACAAGACTCGTCCCTCTAGCTTCCACCCAACCCCCCCACCCCCCAGCACGGTCCAGCAGTCTTGTGCAGTGGACTGTGCCTGACGTCATTATGCCCATAGACCAGGAATAGGCAGGAGATCATCGGTACTAAGCTGCAACAAAAAAAAATGTATTTTAGAAATGGCAGCTGTTTATGATATACAGTGCTTTAGAATATTTGTAGTTCAGTTAGGCTTTATATCTACTATAATTGTTGCCTCAGCTCTCTTGTAATTATTCTTCTGATCCCTTTCTGTATTCAGCGTTAGGTGCTCTTCGCAATGAGTGACTTTCTCAGCAAGGAGTTCACGTGAAATTGCGCTTTTCCAGTGCAGCGCGCACTGCCCAAACATTGGCGGCATACAAATAATGACAATACCCTCTAAGTTACATTCCGTACCTCTTTCTGTGTCAGTCATTTCACATGTAAATATCGACTAGATCTCATCAAATAACATTTAAACTTTTTTTAGAGGTTTTGTCAGCGTTCCCTTTGATGACATTATGAGGAACAATAGATAAAATGAGCTTGAATTGGAAAGCTGCGCGCAGTGTAGAGGAGTTTGCAGCTGCTAGTGATGACACAGTAGTGTGTGAATGGGCCTGCAGCCTTCCATTCACTCTCGCTGGGCCCATTAAGACATGCACAAAAATGGCCCAGGCGTCATAACGTCACTACGGGATTTTGTATAGAAAAGGTTTCTATTGATAGTCGATAAGTGCTGCCATCTCTGTAATTTATTGTGTGAAAATTAAAGGGGAACGGTTAAAAAAACAAAAACAACGATATATATATATATATATATATATATATATATATATATATATATATATATATATATATATATATATAGTTATAATCTATCTTTTGAAAAAAATAAATGCACCCACTATGGTACCCACAGGCTACTACAGTGTTTACATTCAAGTTCCAGGTCCTACCATTATGGTGCTTGGAGAAGAAAACAATAGATTACAAGTCCAGTGATGTCACCTTTGCTCCATTGACATCTACAAATTCCATTACTGTGGTTACTGTGAATTGATGATGCAGCACTGTGGACGGAGCCATAATATGGAATAATGGAATAAGAAGCCCACACAGGAGGCTGTAGAGAGAAGCGCCCTACGCAGTTCAGGTCAGTGGTGTGGGGAGATAAGAATATGAGGGTAAGGGTGTAAAAATGTGACCATGTTTATGTTACACCCTAGCTCCCTCCTTGTTGGCCTACCTTATAGGTTACCCCCCCCCCCCCAATCGATCATGTATGCTGCTGCCAGACTCATCCACCTTTCCAATCGTATGTTGTCTGCTACCCCTTTGTGCCAGTCCCTCCAATGAGCTTTCAGGTTTTATTACCAAAGCTTAATTGAACAAGCTGAGGTTAGAAGCTCATTGGTTTCTATGCGGAAGTGAGCCTGATTTTGCACTTTCCAGCTTTAGTAAATAAACCCCATTGTGTACTTAAAAGTGGGGTATGCCTGTACAAAAAGGCCCAACAGGAAGCTCACCTGTCAGGGGCCACTTACAACTGAGCAGCAAATAATCAGTGGACAGAAGATTTCTGGATACTAACGGCATCTGCCAGGAGGAGGGAAGTGCAGCCTGGCTGGTCCAACACAAAGGAGAGGCTTCCTGAAGAGGTAGACATATGCCTGCTCTCTCCCTACTCCACTGGAACCTTTCCCTATTGCTTCTACTGTCCCTGACAGATGGGTTCCTATTCTAACTAGTCCACTCTGCAAAAGCTTGCCAAGCCCAGGAACCAGGGTTTTAAAGAGGAAGTAAAGGCACTTTAAGAAAAAAAATGCAACCTGCAAGGCAAAGGCATAATGAGCTAGTATGCTATCATACTAGCTCATTATGAAAAAGTTACCTGAGAACGAAGCCCCCGAAGCAGTCCTCCTCCTTTATCTTCACCACTGCCATGTATCCCGGAGTGACTTCCGGGTCTCGCTGCTCCGGCACTGTGATTTGAGATTTGCCGGAGCCGCGATGACGTCACTCCCGCGCATGCACACGGGAGCTGACACGAGTGGCATATCGCCGTGATATGCAGCGTGCTCAGTACGCCTGCGCGCATGCGCCGTAGACAGCGGTGCCTGTCTTTTTATAAATATCTCCTAAACCATGTAGGTTTAGGAGATATTTCTTGGACCTACAGGTAAGCCTTAATCTAGGCTTACCTGTAGGTCAAAGTGGTTTGTAGGGGTTTACAACCACTTTAAATAGACTCTGGCTGACCCCAGATGGTCACCAAAGTCACATGGGGTGCCACCATCCAATGGAATAGCCTCCTCCCCATGACCGAGGAAATCATAGCAAAACCAAGTTCACCCCGACTTCCTTTCACATCGGCATTGTCCCTGCTGTTGAGCACCACTTGAGTGGACAACTTTTGATGCTGTATAATAATAATTATAAAAATATGGTTGTAACATGTAACAAGGTTCCAAAAGTGAACTAAGCCTTTAAAGTGGAACTATACTTACCCTTTGTTCCAGAATTGTGACGTCCATGAGTTCCCTTACTGGCATTGATATCTCCCAGACTTCTTTGAGGTTTGGCATCTTCAGCCTTCTTATTTTACCAGCCCAGGAACTTGTAACTTGTGTGCATGCACAAGGGAGTTTCTTTATCCCGAGACCCGCCAGATGCCTGGGATTGCAAAAGAAGGATGCAGACGGAAAGGTAAGAAGCCTTTATTTCAGACAAGACCTAGTGTGTCTCTTCTGCAATAAAAAAAAATAAAAAAACCTTCCTGTGTTTATTTTTTTGGAAAACGGCTATAGGTCCTCCTCAATCAAAAGAAAAAACATTCTCCTCCATTGTCTATGTATAATCTTTTCTACTGTCAAGTCTAGGCTTGATTCTGAGCCGGTTGCCATTTAACCCATTTTTCTTTTAAGATTTTCTAAGAGGATTTCCCCAAACCCCCTCACGCAGCTCCTTCCCAGATAGCGATCATTAGATATGTGTGTGCGGAATAAATGTAATATTTTCAGTGACAGCTTTTCACAGCTCGCCGCTGCCTTGCCTTGCTCTGGGATACACTCATTGTGATCTCACTTCCCATTGTCATTGTCACAAATTATTAGCAATCACGTCTCTTGGTAAGTGACATTAACAAACTAATGAAATGAGTATCACCTTGGCAGTTAACATATTTATTACAAATTGATGTTGATTTTAAATATTGAAGTTAATTATAGGAGCTGACACTGTTGCGCCTTTATTACGAGGGAAGAAGTGGGAGTGACTGACATATATCAGGGTATCTTTATGGTGTGTGCAATGTGGAAGAGTTATCGCCGCAGACCTGCAATTACTGTCTTCAATCTCCTCTTCATATTCTGAGCATGGTAATTCAAACGCCATGTAAGCTGGGACATAGTAAAGCGATCTAGAAAAAGTAAAAGTGTTCACATTGCCCATGGCAGCCAGATCTGCTAAACTTCAGTGGCAAATAACTGCATTAATATAAGTATATGTAAACGCAATCAGTAAAATATATAATCTTTAACGTACCGGTGTTATTTCTAATATTTTTAATTCGGCAGCTTGCATTTATTTGTACCTGTACTCAGAGTATGCACATAAATTATTACTTACATATTCTGAACAAATATTAAAAATACTTTCAACAAAACAAGTTCTCATTCACCTCTGTAGCTATAGGCATTCTGAAGAAAATAATCCTCAGAAGTTACTACAAAGGCACTGAAATCTCAACTGTGCTTGGAGTGCATTTCACAATGAAAGTACTAGTTGTAAAGCCTCAAGGTTTTTTTTAATACAATGCATGAAGGTAAAAAACCTTGAGGCTTTACAAACCTTCTGTGTTTAGAACTTTCCTGAGGCCCATCCAGATCCAGTGATGTTCATGAGAGCCTAAACTCTGCCTCCTCAGTGGCTGAGACAGCCAGTGAGCCAGCGAGGAGAGTGTGGGCGGGCTGCGCTACGTGTGAATGGGCACACAAAGCAGTGGCTCGGGACCAAACCTGTTTGGGTGCCCCCATAGCAAGCTGCTTGCAGTGGGGGGGGGGGGGGGGCTCAGCAGGAGGGAGGAGCCGGGACAGCCAGCAGGGGACCCGAGAAGAAGTGGATCAGGGCTGCTCTGTGCAAAATCATTGCACGAAGCAGATACTTATAACATGTTTGTTATTTTTTTTTTTAAACAAGTCTTTGATATTACACCTTCTAGTTGTTCCCCCTAGCCTCCCTTAAATACCAGTCTTGGATCACCTCAAAACTGTAGTGTTACAGCAGTGCCGGTTCTCTCTCTCCCCTCTTACAGTCTCAGAGACAACAGTGGGAGCCATTGTTAATCAAATGTTGTGAGGAGGGAGTGGGGCTGAGCCACGCTTTGTGTGTTGTCAATAGACGCACACAGCCTGGCTTGGGAGAGAGTCAGCAAGTGCGCCCCCATAGGAAGTGGCTCCTTATAGGGGAACTAAATTTCAATGTCTCAAAGTCAATACACAGCATGCAAGCTGTTAGAAACCAACTGAAATGCAGCCTCACACTTTGTTGAGATCTTTGAGGAATTTGCTCACAGTGCATGCATCTGAAGAGGTCATTGATGGATTTATTTAAATCTAAGTAGTATAGGTTTCCCCCTGCCAAAAAATAAATACAAAATTATACTCACCTACAGTAGGTATATACTGCATTGATTTTATGCTGCATCTGTTTCCCACTGCCTCTACACTGAGAACTGAGCGATAAGACATCTCTGATCACTCAGTTCTCCTCTCCACTCTGAGCAGTGAGCCAGGACTGACACTCAGCGGCTCTCTCCTCTGCCCCTCCAGCATTCACTGAACTGAATCGCTGGTCTGTGAACGGGGTGGGAAGGGCTGGCTCAGGCTCTCAGTGGCATGCTGAGAGCCTGAGCCTGCTGCCAGTCCAGGCTGCTAGGTGGATCCTGTGTAAAGTCGGGATTGATATAGCACCTGGACCAGCTGAAGGACTGCTTTGCAAATCCCCTCAACGTCACTTGGGTTTGATGGGGACTGTTGGTGGACAGCCATTTTCAGGTCTCTCCAGAGATGTTCGATAGGGTTCAAGTTAGGGCTCTGGCTGGGCTACTCTAGGAAATTCAAAAAAGTTGTCCCTAAGCAACTTCTATGTTGCCTTGGCTGAGTGCTTGGGATTGTTGTCATGTTGGAAGGTGACCCTTCGGTCCAGTCTGAGGTCCTGAGTGCAGTGAAACAGATTTCCATTGAGAGTATCTCTGTACTTTCCTCCATTCAGCTTTCCCACAACCCAGGCCAGTCCCTGCTGCTGAAAAACACCCCCCACAGCATGATGCTGCCACCACCATGCTTCACTGTTCGGATGGTATTGGTAAAATCCAGATTAGTGAAGGGCTGAATGATGGTTGTCCTTCTGGAACTTTGTTCCATCTCCAGACTGGATCTCCGGAGTTCAGTTAAAGTGACCATCGGTTTCTTTGTCTCCTCTCTTACTAATATTGCTCAGATTGGCCAGGTGACCAGCTCTTGGAAGAGCCCTGTTTGTGACAAACTTCTTCCATTTGAGAATTATGGAGCCCACTGTGCTCTTGGGAACCTTCAGTGCAGCAGAAAGGTTTTTCTAGCTTTGCCCAGATCTGTGCCTTGCAATAATCCTGTCTGTGAGCTCTGCAGGCAGTTCCTTAGACCTTGTGGCTTTTGCTCTGATACAGTATGCATGTTCAGCTGTGAGACCCTTTATAAAGAGGTGTGTGTCCTTCCAAATCACGTCCAATCAGTTTAATTTACCACAGGTGGACTCCAATCAAGGTGTAGAAACATCTCAGCAACATTCAAGAGAAATAGGAGGCACCTGAGCTAAATTTCAAGTGTTGTTGCAATGGGTCTGAATAGTTATGCCAATGTGATATTTCATTATTTTTTTTTTAATATATAAATTCACAGACATTTCTTAAATTCTGTTTTGTCATTATGGGGTACTGAGTGCAAATTAATGAGAAAAATATGAATTTAAAGAACTGTAGTATGAGGCTGCAACATAACAAAATTAAAAAAGTGAAGGGGGTCTGAATACTTTATGAATGCACTGTACATCTTTCTTACACTGGTTAGATAGCATAGGCGTTACTGGGGGGGGGGGACTCATTTTTAAGATTGGTTAGGTTTAGTCCTGAACTCTACTTTAGGCTAGGTTCACACATATGGCTATGGTTTGAAGCCTGGAGTATGGTGTGGTTTTTGTTCACCGATTCAGGTGCAAATTTTTACTTGAATTTGAACCTAAACCAAAACCAAAATTGCACAGGACCCTTTTCAACATGTGTGAACCGGCTCCATTGAAAGCCGGTCTAGTTAACATGTTATGCAAATCGGATGCAGCCTTTAAGATCCTTCTGCCAGTTGTTAAGAATATGTAAAATAATTAAATAGTTGGTGATGCTACCATTAGGGTCTTTGTTCAGGTACTTTCTGTTATGGGGGACCGGACAATCTCTGCTCCTGTCTCCCAGGGGTAGACCTGCATTGTCACATGGGCTGGGCCTCCCATGGAGGCTACATGTGGCCATTTTAACATTACTCAGGCATGCTCCACTGCTTTGATCTAATCGGGAAACCCTACCTGTAAATTAACATGCAGCCATTTCCGGAGGGCAAGTAGACCCAAATTGGTTAATTTACTAAAACTGGAGAGTACAAAATCTAGTTCAGCTGTGTATGGTAGCCAATCAGCTTCTAACTTCAGCTTGTTCAATGAAGCTAACCTGGAAGCTGATTGGTTTCTGCGCAGAGCTGCACAGATTTTGCACTCTCCAGTTTTAGTAAATCAACCCCAAAGTGGCTACAGGATAGCATGTAAACATAAAGTAGTTGCAAAGACAGGACATACCTGCAGCAATCGCTGGAGAAAGCAGAGAAAGAAATTCTCAGCATTGTTGGAGAACTTGGAGACAGGAAGTAGCTCCAAAGAAATTGGAGATCAGCAGCCCTAAGGTGCAACATGTGATACAAAAAATTAAGTAAAGGCACGTATTAAAAAAAAAAGTTGTTTGTGATATGCATTGCTTTAGCAAACAACATGCCATACATTTAGGGTTTACCTGGGCCATTGAGGGCAAAGTGATAGTGTCCATGGAGTTGTGTTCATGTCACCTCCTTCATCATGTGACATTGCCCTGTCTTAGCTGCCATGCATCATGGGGTGAAGTGACAGCTACAGAAGAAGGAATGGCAGGGTTTTGCCTGAGAGGTGAGTATTAAATGATCCTGGGAATAGTATTGGTAATGGGGCTAGTTTACACGTACACTATCAATTTGCCTTGAATGGACAAAGCAACAGTGTCTCTTGAAGTATTGTACTTGCCTAAAGCCCTTTCTCCGAAGAAGACTGTCCCATTATTGCAAATATTAGATTGAGGCTCTGAGTAATTACAAGGGCTTTCATTCTACTGTGGAGTTGGTTTAAGAGTCTGATATCGCTTCACTTTGTGAAAACACACAAGATGGAGGTTGTCATTGTGATCTGGGCATCCGTTTTCTCATGAATAGTGTCATCTAGGAAACGCTTTGATGTTTTTCCAATAAAAGCCATGTTCCTCAGACAATTTGTAATGGCTGTTGACAGGAATTGTAAATTGTCTATTTGACTGATCCAGCTATGAAGCCCAATTATGTAACTCATCTGCTTCTTGCTACTTTTGAAACAAGATCAAATGGCCGCCCTTCGCCTGACAAGATATCATAGGTATGAAGTAAATAATGTGTGCGGGGGCTATCAATTTAACAGTCTCTGTCTTGTCACGTTTGGCACAGTATAAATGTTCAAGGAGTACTGAATGCAAAGCAATTATAAATTCTCATGTCATCCAGAACACAGAAGGCATATGTCTCATGCTGACAGAAGAAAGCCAGGAGATTGTCAGCTCTGGGTTTTTGCCTAGAAGGGAGAGGAAGCCATTTTGTTTGGTCAACCAGCATATGGGCTATGAATTCTTCACTCGTGGTGCAGTCAATTCGGCTTCAAAGACTTTCACAGGAACTGGTTGAAATACAATAAAAATGTATCCCTTAGGCCAGGGTTGCTCAACCTTTTGAAGAGCGAGGCCATTTAAGTCATTTGGTAACTGCTTGTGGGCCACAATGAGCTATGGGATTTTACTGCCCCACCCAAATCGCAAATATAAACAAGCCCTTATTGTCCTGAGCCACTTTTAAGGTTGCTTTTACACCTGTACCTGCGGCTTTCTTGCGGGTTAGCTGCGCTATGCCATAAACTTCTATTACATCTTACAAGTGTGGTGCATTTTCTGAAAGCACACCAAAAATCCTTCAATAAGGAGTTTTGTTGCATTTTCAGAAAGTGCACTAATCCCACAGGTAATAGCAGTCTATGGTCAGTGCAGGTAACCTGCAGGATCACTTGAAAGCCGCCTAGTTGCCATTGCAGAACAGATATGCCCATTGCTCTCTCTCTCTGTCTACTCTCTCTATTTACTGTCATTTCATAAGCTGACCTTTAATTTATGATCCTTCACTTTTTGATCTCCAGGAATCACCCTTTCTGCGAGCAGGTGCTGGCTGAAGAAATTTTGCTGTCCCAGGCGGAGTGTATCTGGTATCACTCTGCCTGGGACAGGAGCCCGCATTATAAAGGAAGCATCGTCATATGCAGCACCTGCTTTCCTCCGCAGCCACATGCTTACTCTGAGATGGCGGTTTGTCAACCTGTGATCTTGGTTTGCCGGCCCGCCATCTCTGAGAAGGAGGTCGCGGGCCAACGGTTAGGCACCCCTGCCTTACGCCTTAGCGAAAAAATTGTGGCTAAATTTCAAGCAACCATTGCAAAATTCCACAAAGTTTGGGATCCCTGGGTCTCTCATTTCCTCCCGAGGGACTTCCAAGAACTAAAAATTTTGGAGGAACGTCAGTCGGAGTCCTTAGGCTGGACTGGGGTTACCCCCCGACCATCCTCCCCCTCTTCCCTTTGTCTCCCTTCCAGCCCTGCTTTGTTCCTTTTCTTCTCCCCTGCCCCCCCCCCCCCTCGTTTTTCTTTCTCTCTCTACAAGACATAGTGCTTATTGGCTTAAAAGAGAAGTATAGCCAAAGCTTGTTTGGCTGTACTTCTCCTATAGATCACAGGAGTGCAATTCGTTTTGCACTCTTGTGACCTGTTTTCAGCAGAGAGCGGGCTGCAGTCCGCTCTCTGCTGATATCACTGCAGTCAGTCCAGGCAGCACGTTATCACGACAGTGGAAGTCAAAATCCACCAGATGCCTGGACTGACACCTCTCCCAGCCCCTCAGCGAGCCGCTGAGAGTTTTAACAGGCCGCTCCCCACCCCTCCACAGCTCAGCGCTCCAGTGAGCAAGGAGGAAGCAGAGCGGAGAGCTGCTGATTGTCAGTACGCAGCTCTCTTCTCGGGAAACTGTCAGAACTGAGTGATTGGCAGTGTTTGATAGAGGCTCCCGAGGACAGATGTAGCATCGGACCAATGCTTCATCCACCTAGGTAAGTAGAATCCAGGAAAAAACAAACAAACCCATACTTCTCTTTTAATTATTACTGGGGCAGGCCCCTAGCCAACCCAGGATCCTAGTGATAGTACTACTAATATGTTCTATTACCATTCTCCACCTACCTGTAAGTTGTTGCTTTTTATATAGACGTTTACAAGGTTGACAGGCCTTTTTCTTTTAATATATATATACAATTACTGGCAAAACCTCCTCGCCTTAACCTCTGCAACATTTCCAGAATTTGCCCCTTCCTGACTAATGACACCACAAAACAACTTATTCACTCCTTGATTATTTCCCACCTTGGCTACTGCAACTCCTTCCTCATTGGCCTACCTTTACACAGGCTATACCTTGTTCAGTCACTTATGAATGCCCCCAGCTACATCACCAACCTCATCTGCAGATATCGCCCAAACCATCCTCTCTGCTCCTCCCAAGACAGTTATTGTACTCTTTAATGATCAGAGATTTGAACCTATGTGTTCAGTGTTCTTACCTGAAGCTTGTTGTTGTATCCATGTGTTTTTGACTAAAATCAGTAAAAATGTTGAACAAGAAAAATGTTTCCCTTAAAGTCTAAAACCAGTTTATAAAACGCATTGTCAATAGGCTGGTAAAGGGTTAGAACCCTGTCAGGTTTTTATTGCTAAATTCAGGAACAGCCAGCACTCAAAGTACAGATGGAAACATTTTGCTGAGATCCCATATTAGAAAATACACCAATGTTCCAGGGGGTGTGAAGTCTGTGCCAAGTGGTATGATGATTCTTAGGTTTTTATTTCTGCCCGTGTACTTACTGGAGAGATTTAACGTCTCTATCTGTCCTGATGACCTTGATGATCTGTCCTGAGCGAGAAAAAATTAAAAAATTGTGAGTTGTCATTGGCTGAGGAATAGAGATGAGATTTTCCAATGGAGTTCTTGTCAGTGATATCTGTATAACAGCGGAGTTCCTTATTTTAAAGAGATTTCCTCACACTTCAGTAGCATCTCTAAGTAGGTAGTGAAGAAAAACACATTTAAGGAGTTTTATTTATTTTCTACCCTATCCTAGTTTAAAAAAAAAAAAAGGTTTTATTTGCATCTTTTTGGGCATTAATAGTTTGTTTTAATGTGTTGAGGTGCGTTTGTATTAAGACAAAGTTCAACGAGTAAACTTTTTTCACAATGCATGCTCTTTCTTCCTGTCTTCGTGATACCACAACAAAAATATTCGAGTTTTAGTTGTCCCTGGGATAGGAAGGGAAATACAGCAATAAAATACATTGGCAGACATTCTAGACCTTGCCTGTTCTACTGAACACATGTTTTAGTTTTTGCCTGTGACCCAGTTGAAAGGGTTTAACTATAGAAACATACACCCCTCCAGATTGGTCCATTTTAATATAGCCCCTTATGGATTCTAAAACAGGTGCAGGTCCTGTTTGCAGCAGAATCATTTTTAGAAGAGAACAGGTGGATGACCGCACACTAATATGTAGACAATCCAAGAACTTTATTGGGGCAATCCATCTATAAAAAACATCACAACCTCACATAAACAGCAGTGTTGACGCGTTTCACGCTAGAGAGCGCTTAATCATAACACATGATTAAGCGTTCTCTAGTGTGAAACGCATCAATACTGCTTCTGTTTCTGTGTAGTTGTGATGTTTTTTGAAGAAGGATCGTCCCATCGAAGTTCTTGGATTTTCTACATATTAGTGTGTGGTCATCTACCTCTCCTCTTCTACAGTTTACCATCAGTATTGGCTATGTAATTTACTTTGTAGGAGCTACACTACCTTTTGAATCTACAAATCCCTACATCTACAACAATACCAAAAATTTGGAAGAGCGAGTATGTAACAATGTGTAAGTAGGATTAAAATTTACTTTAATGCAAAAAATGCCAACGAAAATTCTAATATGTACACACTGAAGATGTACTGTATTTTCCTATTAACTTTCTATTTTTCCCTTCTGCTGTTCAAGCAGATACTGGTTTAAATGTAGTATTTACCAAAATTAGTAATTAGCTAATGCGTTTAAGGGACCAGGACTACCAAAGTTTTTAGCTTGGGAACTCTAGATGACTTCAAGATGGTCTATGATGATTTCCACCTTTTAGCACTTAAAATATCTCAGCATGCTCTGTAAAATGATTCTGGGGACTTGTTGCCAAAGTAAAAGAAAAAAAAAGAGTTATAAATAACACCTTGAGAAAGATGTCTTCTGAGGTCAGAATAAATCGTACTGTTCTAGAATGGAATTTCCATCAATGAAACATGTAAATTAGGTTTGTTGGTTCTGGTTGTGCTGCCTGACTTGGGGTCTCTGGAAACCCTCTGTAAATACATCTCCTCTCTTCCAAGGGGTTACTTGTTAGTTTTAAATTTGAAAGAATCGCCTGCTAGCCTCAAATTATTAGCTGGGTAAATTTTACCAAATGGTCTAGTAAAGGAGAACTTCTTTAAAGCAGACCTTACATTAAAGTGCAAGGTCCCCTTAATTGGTAGACCCCCAAACCCCCTTGTAAAAATAGGGTTAAATGAAAAAAAGATTAGAAGAGAAAAATAAAAATGCCTTACACTCCGGGTTCTGGTGGGAAGGGGACATCACCGGGCCTTTTCCAAGGATCATAGGAAAGCTGAGGATCCCAGATCTTACTAGAAGACTCTCCTGCAGAGTGCTGGAGCAACTTCCCATGCAATTCAGGCTCAGCATTCCCAGAGTGGATGTATGTATATATCCATTAAATCGTGTCCCACTCTCAGTTGTTCTATAAGCCAGATTTCTGGCACCATGGCTGATACACTTGAGAGCCTTTTTCCATTCAATTTTTTCAGCAATTTTTTTTCTTTTACTTAAAGAGGAGCTGCACCTAAAAAAAAATATTAAAAGCCAGCAGCTACTAATATTGCAGCTGCTGACTTTTAATAAAATCACACTTACCTGTCCCAGGTTCCAGCGATGTCGGCGGCAGATGACGAGCGATCGCTCGTCTCGCTGCTGCCACCGCCGCCATCCTCTGTCAGGGAATCGGGAAGTGAAGCATGACGGCTTCACTGCCCGGTTCCCTACTGCGCGCTGCTCGTCTCTTATGGTGCCCCGCTGTGTCTCTGGGAACTGTGTGTTTCCCAGAACACAACGGGGGCGGGGGGGGGGCGTAGCGTCTGCGGGGGTCTGCGGCGGTCTGGCCGGAAGTGGGTGCAGTTACCTGGATTATCCAGGTAACTGCACCCCCCTCCCCCCTGAAAGGTGCCGATTGTGGCACTGGAGGGGGGGGGGGGGATAAGATTAGCGGAACTTCCCCTTTAGGGTGAAGAACCGCTTTTTTTACCAAAAGGAACAGTACACGTATAGTGCAAATAGAGAGTACAATCTAATGAACAATTACACAAAATCTCCACCCTCGATAGAGAGGGTGTACAATATTAAGTACAACATTTAGACAAAAGGATATGACTTAGGTGTACAATTAGCCAAAGACCATGTCGTAGAAGACCAAGGGTAATCTGAGTATGCAGGTGCACCTGTTTTTTTTTTGCGAACAATAACCTCATACCCCCTTCTTCCCCCCCCCCAGGGCAATTGTAACAATATCACACTTAGTGGGTCTTGGCTGTACTGACCACACTGGAGCCAAGAAAAGCCCATCACAGGACAGCCAGACAAATACATAAGGGGGGCAGGGGTGGCTTTTGGAAAATTAGTCATGGTCCAAAATGGGGAGGAGAGAGCTTCCAAAGAAAAGGCGGGAGAGGGAAAGGAAAAAAATGGGGGGGCATCCAGTAACGAGAGAAGAGTGGGAAAGAGGAGGAGTGGGGTACCCCAGGGTCTTGTGTCATCTTAGGAGGAAGTGGCTACAGGAAGCAGGAGGTCATTTGAGATGGCGGGAAATGGTCCAGCCAGGATTGCCAAACCCATTGTAATCTGTCTTGCGTGTCATTAAGGATTTTCATCAGCTTTTTGTTGATAAGCGTTCCATGGATTCTTGACCTCCTCAAAACTGAGGATAGGTATTTTCCAAGAGCGTGCTATCTCTGCAAATTTTTTTACAGGATAGGTTGCCAGGTCTTTCCTCAACCCTCCCCAATTGATTAACTCGGACCAGCATGCAGAGCATGATTACACTTATATATTGACAATTTGTACACACATATACTGTATTAGGGACAAGTTAGATAGGTGCCAGTTTACCTACAGGCATGTCTTTGGAGTGTGGGAAGAAAACCACGCAACACACATATTCCCCAGCACACTGTGGATCATCAGTTAATGTCCAAATCTTTTATTGCAGAAAGATCACATCAAGTGCAACGTATCAGAACCACGCAGAACCTATTTGTTAGGCATGTGATCCACGGTGTGCTGACCAATATGTGCGTTGTTTCATGACAAGCCCAGTTTCCAGCTGGTAGTTGCTACAGCATGTGCTACTGACCAGCCTATGCCCAGGAACGTATGAGATGGAAATATGAACATTACAGGAAACCCATGCAAACATAGGGAGAATATACAATCTTAATGCAGATAGTGTACTGACTGCTTAGCGGTGCAACTACTAACCACTAAGCTAAAGTTTTTTGCAAGAAAAAAAAAAAAGCAACATGCAAAGCAGTTGAAGCGTATGCCAGATTAAAATAGAAATGCAGAAATGTAAAAAATCTGTGTTGGATATTATTATATATGCATTCAGGGCTGTGCAGTGCAGCAGAGCTGTGAAAATCTCAGGACTGGGTGCACAATAATACAAATCCCTAGGCAGGTAAAACAGTGCTCTTTGTATGGGCTTATTCACACATAAGGGTTGATTTACTAAAGGAAAATAGACTGTGCAAGTGCAGTTGCTCCAGAGCTTAATAAATGAGGTATAGCTTTACTTTGTAATGAGTATCCAATCACGTGCAAGGAAAATTAAAAAATAACAGCATTTTGCTTGCACATGATTGGATGATGGAAGTCAGCAGAGCTTCTGCTCATTTACTAAGCGCTGGAGCAACTGCTCTGTGCAAAGTGCACAGTATGGGGTTGATTTACTGAAACTGTACGGTGCAAAATCTAGTGCAGTTCTAAAAAGAAACGAATCGGCTTCCAGGTTTTTTTGTGAAAGCTTAATTGAACAAGCTGAAGTTAGATGCTGATTGGCTACTACCATTAGAGCTGTACGATTAATCATCAAGAATCGTTATCGCAATTTTTTTCCCCGTTGCAATATTGACAAAAGTGTTTCACAATTCTTTCTATGCAAAGAATTCTCTCTGCTCTTCTGAAGCCACAGCCCTCAAAAGAAAGGAAGAGAAAAACTGGGCAGTCTGCCAAGAATCACAACATTCTTTAGCAGTGGAACTTAAGTATAAACTTTGTAACAATTTGTCAATGGAATAGACTTGTGAGTAAATGAGAAAATTTGAACCACTTAAGCACTAAACCTTTTTCTGTTTGGTTTGTTGGTTTCAAATTAAAATCTTTTTTTTTGCTAGAAAATTACTTAGAACCCCCAAACATTATATATATATATTTTTTTTAGTAGAGACCCTACAGAATAAAATAGTGGTTGTTGCAATATTTTATGTCACACTGTATTTGCGCAGCAGTCTTTCAAATGCAATTTTTTGGGGGAAAAAATTACTTTAATGAAAAAAAAAAAAAAAAAACTAACCAGTAAAGTTAGCCCAATTTTTTTTTGTATAATGTGAAAGATTTCATGTTACGAGAATCGTGATCTTTTTATTCTAAGCAAAAAAATCGTGATTCTCATTTTGGCCAGAATCCTGCAGCTCTAGCTACCATGCAGAGCTGCACCAGATTTTGCACTCTCTCTGTTTTAGTAAATCAACACCTCTATGTGCCTTTCGTAAATCAACCCCTATGTGTGAACGAGCCCATACAAAGAGTGCTGTTTTACCTGTAAATCAAGTAAATCAACCCCTGTAAATCAAAGTAAATCAACCCCATAGTGCGGCCACTGGTGTTCTTACACACTGCAACATTTCAACACAGTGCAAAAGTAAAGCACTGCATAAGACAGAAATTAAGTTTCATTTTGTGCACTTCAAATAAAGTTGACAAAAAAAAGGAACTGTTTGATATACTAAAACGCGCATCACACCGCCCCCTCTCAGCGGCTCATTACAGCCAGGACTGACTGCTGTACGCACATTAAGCCAGAGCATTTAGTGTGCAGGCAGTGCGAACGGGCCCCGAATCCATTTCATCTGTGTATTTAACTATTTGCCTGGAGTTAAAAGAGAAGTATGGAGTTTATTTTTATTTTTATCGGAATTATACTTACCTAGGTGAATGCTGCATGCGTCCCCTGCCAGTTCTATCACTGAGAACCGAGCGATCAAACACTGTTGAACGCCCAGTTCTCAGAGCTCCTTGAGCAGAGAGGGAGGGACAGTCACCGACTCTCTGCTCTGCCTCCCCCTCGCTCACTGGAGCGCGGGGCTGTGGAGGGGGCCGGATTGGCTGCCTCAGGCTCTCAGCAGCTCGCTGAACTGGGTGCTGGTCCAGGCACGTGGGCAGATCCCAAATTCATTGTCGCACTCTTGCCCGAGCCTGGGCTCTGTGACGTCAGCAGATAGCGGGCTTTAGGGGTGCAGAACGAAGTGCACTCCTGTGATCCACAGGAGAAGTACAGACAAACAAGCTTTGGCTGTACTTCTCCTTTAAGCTTTCAATGTAGTAAATGCAATTTTAGGTTGACCTGGCATTCCCAATTCCTATAATTTGAGCAGTAGTGGATTTGTTTTGGACAATAATTGTCCTGTTACACTCAATGCTTGTTTGTACTGATACCTTTTCTGAAAATAACATTTGTCTGGAGAGAGTGATTTTCCAATAGACAGGGAAATCATTTTGAACAGTATCTTTCATTTCCTCCTATTGCCACAGTTCTATTTTTATTGCAAATGTCATTTGGCTTACCAAACCTTTGTTGAACTTTCGTCAAATGCCTATTGAAAAAAAATTGATCCAACCAGCCTGTAAAAGAATGGACTTCAAGTGTTATAGGGCAATAGCAAAAATTAAAAACAAAATGGATAGGTGTAGAAACAAAAAGGAGCTTTGCGGAGAAAGGAACTGGAAATTGAGGTCCCAGTCACACCATTGGGTTGCGATAACACACTAAGCAGGGCAATGTGTGCTGCAATGAAAAACGAAAAGCACATTTTTTTCTGCGGACTATTGATTCTTCCTTGTGTTGCGGTAACGCAATGGGGTTGATTTACTAAAACTGGAGTGCAGAGTCTGGCACAGCTCTTCATATCAATCAGCTTCCATTTTTTATTCTCGTCAAAGGTTAATTGAACAAGCTGAAGTTAGAAGCTTTTTGGCTACCATACACAGCTGCACCAGATTCTGAGATCTCCAGTTTTTGGCTATCATGCACAGCTGCACCAGATTTTGCACTCTCCGGTTTTAGTAAATAAACCCCCAATGCACTTTGTCTTGCATTACAGCAGACTGCTTTTACCGTGGTCCATTCCTCACTGGTCAAAACAGACATAGAAAGTACCAGGATATTCTACAAATCAGAGTTTCTTGTACAGAAAAAACCCTATTTACAGGATGTTGGCCCCCTGAATCCCCATATTTCAGAGGTGTCAGAATGAGATGGGCTTCCCGGATACGTGAAAGCAATAGAGCAACCTTTCCCTTTTTTTACTGAGGAACCCTTGAAATATTTTTTTGGTTTTGAGGGAATTCCTGCCAAAAAGGATTATACCTATAGCTCATAAAACATTGGTATGATCAACGTGCTTGTCTAGCATATTTGACACCCAGGGGCAGATGTTTTTTGTTCACCAGCCCCCTACAAAATGACTTTTAGCAATATTCTTGAAAACAGCAATAATTCCAGAAAAGCAGACTGTAAAAATTGTGATATCCTTTAACATTGGTCTTCGGTATGCAAGTGACCCCTTAGGTTGGTGGTTAGTGGAAAATTGTCCCCCTACATTGGTGGTCAGTGTAGGTGGGAACTCAGTTGGCCACTACCTACTGTTCAAGAAACCCCCAACATCCTCAGCAGGAACCTGGCAGGTTTCACTGCTGCAGAAGGGTTCCACATAACTTTTGGTTATGAAAGACTGCAATAAATTATATTATAAAGAAAAAATCAATACAGACCAGCACTAACTCTAGGTTCACACTTGTGCGAGTCCTGTCATGCATGTTTACATGTGCACAGCTCATTCATTTGACCTTATACCTGTGGAAAACGCCAGGGAAAAAGTCCCCAATCCTTTTTTAAAAATGTGTCTGCACATAAAACCAACCTTGGGTGCACCCGAAAATGCATTGTACTTTCCAATGCGTGGGGTTTCCATTAATTCTTAAGAGAGTAAAAATGAATGATACTTTGCTTGCTTAGATTACTCATCCTTGCTTAATTATGAGGTTGGGACCCCAGCCCCCCCATCCCCCACTTTACTCCACCCCCCTTTTTTTTCCCCCTGTCCTTTTTTTGTTTCACCCTACTTTCTACAGTGAATCAAAAAGGTTACCGCGTTACATGGTGTATGGGATTACAGGCTCCTACTCGGATGTGTACTTTATGGTTACAGATACAACCTTGGTTACTGCACACTGTATTTTCAGTTTGACAGCACCATTGCCAATGTCATGTTTGACCTCTGCACTTTTGTTAAATAAAGAATTGAAAAAAATAATTAATGACACCCCGGCTCGTCTCCTAAAGAGCAGCATGTTTTGCCTGCAAGTTGGGAATGTATACATTTGTGCACGAGTTTCCAGCCCGCAGCCAGTGTAAACTTAGCCTTTAGGCCGCGTACACACGCGGGGACTGTTCGCTCAACTTTGTCCGTCAAACAGTTTCAGCGGACAGTCCGCTCAAAATTAGCATGGACGGACTTGCCTACACACGACGAACGAACAGTCCGCTGAAACCGTGCGCGATGACGTGAACGGCACGTACGACGGGACGAAAAATACGACGTCCTATACACTGCAATGCAAACTTCGGCGTGTAAATCCTTTCTGAGCATGCGCGGAACTTAGTTTGACGAACAAGCCTACACACGAGGGGACTGTTCGCTGAAACAAAGTTTCAGCGGACAGTTTTTCGGAATTTCCGAAAAACTTTGTTCAGCAGACTGTCTGCTGAAACTGTCCGCTGAAAGCCCACACACGAGCGGACTGTCCGCCGAAACACTGTTCAGCGGACAAAGTTGAGCGAACAGTCCCCGCGTGTGTACGCGGCCTTAGGCATAATTTGCTACAGGTAGGGGCCGATTTGTAACAGAGAGCGGAGAACGCAGTAAATGCACATTTTTATTTACAGAGTGCAAAGAGTGAAATTGCCCTCTAAAGTATTACCATTGTGCCATAGGGGTTGTGGCTAACTGGGCACCATGTGCCATATATGGTGGCAATTCCCCAAAATATGACAATTTGGGATCAGAATTTATAACATGATAAATTCAATAACTCAGGTTACACAACTGCCATGTTTTATAAATTTAAGAGAGAACGACCTAAATATACTAAATGACTTGGGAGGTATATATACTATTTAGCCACCAAAATAACAATAGAGAAAAACTGGAAAGAGACCACGGTTCCTTTAGATTTTGTCAAGTGCAAGTTAAATTGGTTGTGGATAGCGATAAACTCCCATGCACACTACATAATACTTAAAACAAATTTGATAAAATGTGGGACCCGTGGTTATATTATTCTTCAATGGACTTCTGAGGATCGGGAGAAATTATTCTTTTTTCTACCTTATTATATTTATATCTTTCTTTTCATTAGCTATCTGGCTAACCTCCCGACACAACTCAGAAGGGAATTGGCTGTCTCTTCCTATTTTTACCTCTATTTCATTAATATGTTGGAATGGTATGTCTACCTAGGTGCAAGGATTTGACTTGGCCTGCAATCGAAGATGGATTCTCATAATACAGTAATTGAAAATAACTCTATTTAATTTAAAAAAACGATAAAGTCACTGCATGCAACAGGAATAAATTGTACAATTGATCCTTTATTATTGCTCTATTATATAAGATGACTTTTCCATTCTATATGGTTGTACATTTTGTGGCCTCCTTCGGAGTACTGTCTGCTCTAGTTTACTCAGGACCCTGTTGGGGGTGGATGCTGCCCGATGTGGTTGTTTTTGATGCCACATCCACCCATGTGGACACTTTAGCCTCATCCCTTCCGTGAGTGCCACCTAAGCCCCCGTACACACGGTCGGAGATTCCGGCAACCAAATCCGTCGGATTAATTCTGACAGATTAATTCCGGAAGAGGTCCGGAAGTGATGTTGCATACACATGGTCAGACTCAGTTGTTGGAAAATCCGATTGTACATAACATGATGACGTTATTTCGTTACGCCGGGACTACGTTCAGGCTAGTAGCCAATAGCTTTGGTCTAGGAATTTGATCTGAGCATGCGTGGCACTTTGTCCGTCGGAGTAGGCTACACATGATCGGAGTATGTCCGATCGGAGTATTTTGTTGGAAAATTTTACCAGCAAGTTGGAAAAGTTGGTCCGTCAGATATTCCGACGGAAACAGTCCGATGCAGACCACACACAGTCGGAATATCCAACAAAACGGTCGGATAGGAAACATTCTGTCGGAATCTCCGACCGTGTGTACAAGGGCTAAGGCAGCCAGCTCCTTTCAAAGTAAGGACACCCCTGGGTTCACTCCCATCGGCACTTCCACCCCCCCCCCCCCCATCCATCATAAAAAGAAACTTAAGGCAGCCAATCACAATACAGAAAAGAAAAGGTGGCTAGCTGTATCATACCATAGAAGAGCTTACACCTGTTTCAACAAATAGCTCAACTGGAAGACAGTTAGAGCTACAGCTGTGTAAGGCGAATTGGAAACACCAAAGTGAACTTTAGGCTTTGGGTGGAGTCCTTCTCCTAAAATCATCTGGAAACACAACTCCGTGTTTGTTGTTTTTATTTTTTTTCGTCTTGAAGCAGTCATAAAACAGTCGTAAAAACACACTGGCTGCCTTCGGGATCTGTCATTCATAAACAGAAAGGTAGACATTCGCTCCGTGTGCATCACATGTAGAAGCTCGGAAACTGCACTAGTCATGGAGAGGCAAAATGAACATTTTCTATTGTGTAGATACATAATCCTCCTCTCTGTGTGTTCAGTGGGAAGGAGGTATTTGTAGGATGTTTATATCTCCAGCCAGATGCCTGTTGCTGCCAAAAGACTGTAATTGCTCAGGACTGAGAGGGTGTGTGAAGCTTACGGACCAACTGGAAGATGTCCATGGATTTGATGAGTCTATCTGTTCCTTGTTTTCTTTTCTTTTTTTTTTTTAACATGGAAAATGTGCAGACGTGTTTGTAAATATCAGGTCCTTTATTTCTGTTTATATGTGTACCTACGCAATGCCTTTTCTGCCTTGAGGGCTCATTTACAATTGCGTTTGTTTATGCGCATTGCCACAACACAAGGTAGTGCACCTGCTCTATGTGTGGTACGTTACTGTTGTATTTATTGTGAATGGCACCACATTGCGCGGTACAGGCGTCATGCAAAGCGCGATGCACCACAGGACATCACAACACACGTACCGTCCTTAGCATGGACCCACAAGAGCAGTGAAAACTAGATAGGGAATCTAAACAATCCACACTCTATAAAAAATAGCTTAAGATAGACTTTATTGAAAGCTGCAGATTAATCCAGACTGAATGAGCCATTCAAACATTTCTGATCCCCGGGAGTTTTTTTTTTTTTTTTTTTAGAATGTGAAAGTATGCACAGCATATTTGTACATTAAGACACACTTACCTAGCAAAGCAGTCCCTTCCAGTGCTGCAATGTCCTGTTGCCCTCTGTGGCCAGTGCTTTCATCTTCAACTGGTCTTTTTATGGGTTTGAAGTCTTTGGAATCATGATTGGCCAACCATGTTCACGGGAGTTATTTTGTCCCGCCACAGAATTGTGCATGCATACCTTCCAACTTTCTGAGATGGCAATGCGGTATCTATCACTAAAAGTATGTAAGCATAAGACACACCCTTTGCCACCCCCCACCCCCCACCCAAGGATAATTAATTTTACAAAAAATTAAACATTTTGGTTAAACCCACAAGTGCTTTTTTACCACTACTATTACTTTATATTGGCTTTTGAAATTTACAAATGCAGCAATTTAAAAATTGAATGAAAGGGTTAGGAATGGGAAACACTTTTTGATAGATAAGTAGTGCATTTTTTATACAGCTTCAGTGCTTTAAAAAAGTATTCATACCCCTTGAAATGTTCCACATTTTGTCATGTTACAACCAAAACCATAAATGTATTTTATTGGGATTTTATGTGATAGACAAAGTTGCACATAATTGTGAAGTGGAAGGAAAATGATAAATGGTTTTCAACATTTTTTACAAATAAATATTTGAAAAGTGTGGTGCGCATTTGTATTCAGCCCCCTTTACTCTGATACCAGAAGTCACCTAATTAGTAAAAAGAGTCCACCTCAAAGATATTTATTTGTAAAAAATGTTGAAAACCATTTATCTTTTTGCTTCTACTTCACAATTATGTGCCACTTTGTGTTGGTCTATCACATAAAATCGATTTATGTTTTTGGTTGTAACATAACAAAATGTGGAAAGTTTCAAGGGGTTTGAATATTTCTTCAAGGCACTGTACATAGATCAGACCAAAATGAGGGACAAATGAGGAGGAAAGAGGGACAGAAGGACTTTGTTCCAAACGAGGGACAGTCCCACTAAATCAGGGACAGTTGGGAGCTATGTGCATGACATCCAGCGCTATTCCATCAGCGCTCCCATGGGTTGCGGGCACTACCATCTTCTCCCACTGTTCCTTTCGGGAACTATCCTTCACCAAGGGTAATCACTCTTTGTGTGAATGCATCCAAACAGCCTTGGATAGTGTCAGCCTGTCGTTGATTTGTACAGATGGTAGACTACATACGCCTGACTATCATCCTCACCGCAGAAATACACTGATCTGTGCGGTGTACGCCCCAGTCAGCCTTGTGCAGGAGCATTTTGGCTTATCTGAGATTTTAGGGATTGGAATTTCATATACTTTAATATAGTCAATGTTTCAAATGTTCCTAAGTAGTGTGGTTCCACTACCACACTCCTTTGCTTTTGTAACTGAGCAGTGTAGGGACCCAGGAGAATTTTTTTTTTTTATGATGAAGGTTTAGTTCTAAAGAACCACCATTATCATATGTTTCAAACATAACAACATAGGGCGGCACAGTGGTGTAGTGGGAAGCACTCTCGCCTAGCAGTAAAAAGGGTCACTGGTTCGTATCCCAACCATGACACAACCTTCCTGGAGTTTGCATGTTCTCCCTGTGCCTGCGTGGGTTTCCTCCGGGTACTCTGGTTTCCTCCCACACTCCAAATACATGCTGGTAGGTTAATTGTCTTCTATCCAAAATTGGCCCTAGTATATGAATGTGAGTTGGGGACCTTGGATTGTAGGGACCGATGTGAGTGTGTGTAGTGTTGTGTAAATTGACAGTGCTATATGGGAATAGGGATAGGGATAATTGTAGACACACACCCATACTCACTCAGGTTAAACTGGATGGACTGGTGTCTTTATTCAACCTTGCTAACTATGTAACATTAATTGTACTATGGCTCTCAGGCTGGGTTCACACCATTGCAAATTGGATGTGGTTTCCCCACATCCAATTCGCATGTCAGGAGACTGTGACCAGCTCTCAATGAAGCCAGTTCATACAGCTCTGGGGCAGCTGTGGAGCAAAGTGCACAGGAGTCCCATGTGTCTTCTGATCCATTTAAGGTCTCTCAAGCCAAAAATTTAAGGTCTCCTAACCTGTGCTGTGAGCCGCTGTACTTGGCAGCGTTAACCCAGCCTCATAGTTATTTTTTTACCCTTATTAGATAAATGTAGCTAATAAAGATGTAAGCTTTCAGGATTCCTTAGATCCTTTTGTCAGGTTTTTTTTTGTATATAATGTATATATCATCAGTACTGATGATATAGACATCCTTACTTCACTTTTTTTGTTTCCCCTCTTACCTTGTCTGTTGGGTTGTCCTCCAAAAACATACTGACACCCACCAAATCTAGCATTATTTGGTGTAGTTTGCCATTCTGGCGCTGCACGCCAGGTCCCATGCTGCCATCTTCTTTTTTTACCTCACCAGGAGGCTGATGGTCTTTTCCTAGTAATTGCAGCTTTGCCCCCTGATGCCGCATTGCATATGCAGTTCGGTGGAGATTGCCTGGTGCAGTATGTAGTGTTGTGTAGATCACCATGAAGCCATGATGCAGTCATTAATCTCTGGTATGACTTATTGATGTTTGTACAACATTGTGATTGGTTTAAACATATACTGTAGATGCCTCGGTTTCACCTGATGTCTTCTATTTGATTTATACTAGATATTGTATGTAATTTATTTATATTAATGTATTATACCTTTGGTGATATTTTTATTTTTACTTTGAGTCACAAGTTAGCTTGGAGTTTCCTGCTTGTGTATTCTTACCTCCTTGCTTCAGTGCTTCTCTATTCTGATTCCTTTCACATGTGTTATGTGGCTGTGCTCACCTATGAGCGTTGTAGGCTTTTATGTCCTTCCCTTCCATCACTTCCTGGCCTGCCTCTTAGTTTGCTTGCCTATATAAGAAATGCACAGTGTAGCCACATTGCCTGAACAACGTCACAGTTCTCTGAGCTCCCGTCTCTTTGTTACTTATGTATCATGTGCCTGACTACCTATGGTACCGACCCGGCTTCTTTTGCCGTCTGTGTTTGTTTGCTGCCCGTCTTGACCTCGGCTTGTCCCCTGGATTTCCTGTTGTCTCCTGCTGTTTGTACTCTGCCCATGAGAGTGGTCTGGGCGTACTTGGGGGCTGCGACCTGGTTCCAACTTGCTGAAAGTCTATCCTCACTATCAGGGGCTGTGGTGTAAAAAGCAGGCTGGGGCTTAGACTCTGCGCCCTGGGGGATCCCCGAGTTGGTGATCTACAAGGGCTCACTACCATAGAGACTTGACACTTTGTATTATGTAGAACACCCCTCTCCTGAAGATGCGTACCTGCGAAACACGTTAAGAGATTTTCCCTCCACAGCTCATTACCACAATAATGTTTGTATTAAAGAACCATATGGATCAGTATATGACCGATGGGGGGGAGATGTAATTTACCTTCATAAATGGAAGGCATTTTATATGTTATCATTACTGTGGCTGGGTTTTGACACTACAATACGTAGTTATTTCATAAATGTTTTTTGATGTATGCTGTTTTAAAATCTTTTTTATATGTCGGTTTTATAGTGCTCACACTAGGCTGATTAGTCAGAACATATTCATAAACTTTGTTGATTTTATGATTTTTTTTTTGTGTATTTTCTTGGATGAGTAGTCACCTAAAAAGTCTCTTTACTCTTTTGTGACTGCCATTTTTTCACAGTCATTTCTTTTGCTGTATGATTTTGGCATGTGGTGCTGGATTATCTGCATTGGATCCGTGACATTTATTTGGTTTTGATCACCCTGAAGCCATCTGGGATACATAACGTGAGTATCCCAGGAGAGTTGGAGCAGGGGGTGAAGTGTCATTCTTGCCTAGGCAGGAAAGCCAGAAGTGTGGGGCTGTGTCCTGCAAATCATTTTAAATTTATAATACAAATAAATATATATGTATATTAGATTGTGTCATGGGTTGGGGTTAGAGAATGAAGGCCCACTTTAACAACTTAAAAGAGAACTTCACCCACATTCGGCTTTTAGTCTTTTTTGGGGGGGGGGGGGTACCTGGTTTTGACAGGTACCTGCTCCCACTTCGCCCAGATCACCAGCAGAAGTTTCGCCCACAGCCTTCTGGGATACATTAAAAGGTCCCAGAAGACAGCACAGGGGGAAGCTGTTGGATAACCCACTAGGTTTCACTGCCGGTTTGCCTTAGTTAGGATGCTGGCGTCTGCACCCAAAGCTCATTAAAGAACCTGCTGAGGATAGGATAGCTCTGGATCCCTGGATAGGTTAGTGTCCTTATAATAAAAGTCAACAGCTACAGTATTTGTAACTGCTGACTTTGAGGGAGCTTTTCCTTAAGGGTGCACTCATACTGGGCACAGTTGAACTGAACCCTGCCTGAGTTTGATTGCCCCCCCCCCCACTCCGCAGATGATTTACACTACTGGGCTATAATCAAGTGTTCCCAGGCAAACTTACATCATCACCTCTGTCAACCAGACTACAGTGATCCCTGCTTCTGTACACCGTCATCTATGAACTGTGCCCGAGATCACTTCCTCCAAGTGGTCCTGGGCATAGTATTCTTAATTGGACCAGTATGCTTCACCAGGACCAGATGGTGTACGCCCGAGGGTCCTTAAGTACCTCAGTCAAGTGATAGCTGGACAATTGTTCCTAATTTTTATGGACTGTGCCAATATTTAAAAAAGGACCACAATATATCCCTGGGAACTACAGGCCAGTCAGCCTAACATCAATAGTCTGTAAGCTTTTGGAGGGGATGATAAGGGATTATATTTTGCTAAAGAAAACAGTAGCATTAATAGTAATCAGAATGGATTCATGAAGATTCTTGCCAGATCAATCTATTAACCTTCTATGAGCAGGTGAGCTGCCATCTAGATAAAGGAAGGCTCGTAGATGTGGTGTATCTGGATTTTGCAAAGGCGTTTGATACAGTTCCCCACAAATGTTTACTTTGCAAACTGAGGTCTTATGGCATGGACCATAGGGTATGTACCTGGATTGAAAACTGGCTACAGAGATGAGTCCAAAGTGTGGTGATAAATTGCGAGTAAGTGCTGTCCAGGGATAAATTCTGTTTAATTTATTCATAAATTATATAGGGGTTGATATAAATAGCTCAATCTCAGTGTTTGCTGATGATACAAACTTAAGCAGGGCAATAACTTCTGCACAGGATGTGGAAACCTTACAAGAAGACCTAAACAAAATAATGGGGTGGGCAACTACATGCCAAATGAGGTTTACTGTTGAAAAATGTAAAGTCGTGCATTTGGGTGCTTTTTAATACGAATGCATGTTACTCGCTAGGGGGAGAACCTCTGGGGGAATCCAAGATGGAAAGGACCTGTGGGTCCTAGTAGATGACAGGCTCCAACCTGTTGCAAGCAAAGCCAACAGAATATTAGGAAGCATTAAAGTGGTGTTGCCACCAAAAAAATAAAAGCTGCTTAAAATTAGTAAAAAAAATAAAAAAAAATAATTGGCAAAAAAATTTTTTTTTACTCACCTCTAAATACAGGTTGCTAGGGGGTCCCTCGTAATATGCCTTCTTCATTGCCCGGGCTGGTGACATCACTTCCCCTCGCACCGCACATTCACCTGGGACCTGTCATGTGTCCCAGGTGACTGTACGGCGTATCAGCCGGGTGCCCACAGTATGCATGACGGCGCCGCGAGCGGAGCGGGGAGCGAGGGGGGGGGGCTTCGTTCCCCTGCATCGCTGGACCCTGGGGCAGGTAAGTGTCCGATTATTAAAAGCCAGCAGCTGCCGTATTTGTAGCTGCTGACTTTTTTTTTTTTTTTTTTAGGGGGTACCCCACTTTAACCACTTCCCGCCCAAGGACGTCGTATAAGTGGTTAAATCTGAATGATGCCTGCAGTGACATATTAGGTATCTCTTTACACGGCGTAACATCATCTTTCAATTTCTACAAAAAAATTGGGCTAACGTTTGTGTTTTTTTTTTTTTTTTTAAATGTATTAATCTTCATTTCAAAAAGCATGTTTGAAAAATTGCTGCGCAAATAACATGTGATAGAAAAAGTTGCAACGATCACCATTTTATTCCCTAGGGTCTCTGCTAACAAAAATATCATATTTGGGATTTCTGAACAATTTTCTAGCAAAAAAATAAATAAATACATTTTATATGTAGGAGAGGAATGCCAGAATAGGCTTGGGCTAGAAGTGGTTAAAAAGGGAATTCATGCGATAAAATGATAATCCTCCCACTCTACAAGTCTCTGGTTCAGCCTCATCTTGAGTATGCCATTTAGTTCTGGGAGAAAGGATGTGCTGGAAATGGAGAGAACCCAGAGAAGGGCAGCAAAGCTAATAAAGGGACTGGAGGATCTCAGCTACGGGAAAAGACTCCAAGCATTGAACTTATTCTCTCTGGACAAGAGACGCTTGAGAAGGTATATGATAGCAATATACAAATACCTTATTGGAGACCCTAGCATAGGGAAAAAACTTTTCAGTGAAAGGGAATTTAAAAAGAAATGTGGCCATTCATACACTATTCGATAGTTTAAAAAAAAACTAATAGATACTCATCTTAATGATCACAGCATACAGGGATATGCTATTTTCTATTGACATAAACACATACAACACACCACAGATTGAACTGGATGGGCGGGTGGGTGAAGGAGGTGAACCATGCACAGGCACAGTTAAAACTGCCAATTTGGCTTCACTCTTAGATAATAAAGGGTATTTAATAAACTCCAAATTCTCTGTGTTAATCAATGGCTAACATATTTTAACCCCATAAGGACTGCCCCACGCAGATATACTGCGGCAGGGCAGCCCTCATCCGCAAAGCCCCGTACTTGTACTTGATTTTTGTGCACAGGGTCTGGGGTGCACGCTAACTGCTGGCTACCCGCTCCTGCTGTTATTGGACACAGCGGGAGCCAATCAGCGGGAGCCCATCAGTGGGTCCAGTGGACCCGACGTTCGCCAGCACCCGACGATCTTTCTGAGGCGAGGCAGAGTGGCATTCTGCCTATGTACACACAGCAGACCGCCATGCTGTGAGAGGGGAAGATGGAGATCTTGTGTTCCTGCTAAGCAGAAACACAGATCTCTGTCCCCCCCCCAGTCAAAGCACGCTCCCACAGTTAGCCTTCCTAGGGAACACATTTAATCCTTTGATTGCCCCTGATGTTAACCCCTTCCCTGCCGGTGTCATGAGTAACAATGACAGTGCATTTTTTTTTTTTAGCACTGATCACTATATTGGTGTCGCTGGTCCCCAAAACGTGTCACTTAGGGAGTTATTTACTAAAGGAAAATCCACTTTGCACTGCAAGTGCACTTGGAAGCGCAGTCGCTGTGGATCCGAGGGGGACATGCAAGGAAAATAAAAAACAGCCTTTTAGCTTGCACATGATTGGATGATAAAATCAGCAGAGCTTCCACTCATTTCAGATCTACCCCTTAGATTTAGAGGGACTGCACTTTTTAGTGCACTTGCAGTGCAAAGCGGATTTGTCTTTCGTAAATAACCCCCTTAGTGTCAGATTTGTCTGCCGCGATGCCGCAGTCCCGCTAAGGATCGCTAACTGCTGCCATTACTAACAAAAAATAAATACATAAAAATTACATAAATATTTCCCATAGTTTGTAGATGCTATAACTTTTGGGCAAACCAATAAATATATAGGCTTATTGGGATTTTTTTTACCAAAAATTTAAATTGATGAAGAAATTAGATTTTTTACATTTTTTTTATTGGGTGTGTTTTATAGCATAAAGTAAAAAAAAAAAAAAAAAAAAAAAAAAAAAAAAAAAAATATATATATATATATATATATATATATATATATTTTTTTTTTTTAATTGCCAGTCTTTTTTGTTTATAGTGCAAAAAAATAAAAACCGCAGAGCTGATCAAATACCACCAGAAGAAATCTCTATTTGTGGGGAAAAAAAGCCATACATTTTATTTGGGTGAAGTCGCACGACCGCGCAATTGTCAGTTAAAGTAACGCAGTGCCGTATCGCAAAAAAAATGCCTGGTCAGGAAGAGGGGGGTAAACATTCTGGGGCTGAAGAGGTTAATACTTTACTACTGCTACAGCTCAAGAAAAACATCTTTTTGTACCATAGAAAAACAGAACAAAAAACCAGTGCAGCACTGATAGAGTTAAAGAACGCAGAATTGAGAAATTCTATTTTATGTATACATAAACTGTTTATATTTTTCCCAGCATAAACATTATAAGAATAGAGCCTACAGATGCATTGTGAGGAAGGAAGTCATAGTTTATGTATCGTACAAAGCACTCATCCTGTGTATACAACGAGGTAAACCGTATTGTGAATCCTCACCTTGCCCATTTTACC
This sequence comes from Lithobates pipiens, assembly GCF_037356315.1. Classification (NCBI taxonomy): domain Eukaryota; kingdom Metazoa; phylum Chordata; class Amphibia; order Anura; family Ranidae; genus Lithobates; species Lithobates pipiens. The sequence continues at coordinate 242,757,851 of NW_027507790.1, forward strand.
TATTTATATTGTTCATATCTCGTATTTGAATAGTGTATGTTGAGTAAACGTCCTTCGCTCGTTTGTTTCCATTTATCAGCCGTGATCTCGAAAAGGCTTCCTTTGAAAAAACCCGTTAACAAGGAACTGAATAAATGGATTATCGCTTCTCTAAAAATGTCTATACTGTAACCTTCCGTGATCAGGAGAACAAAATCACGCGAAAGCAGCGAGCAATCAATATGACAATTTATTACTGTTATAAGTCACCGCTTTGGAGATTGCAGTGTAAATTCCGCACTGAGGTTATATATACGAGGCCATCAAGGCCCCCGCAGGTCACTTGTTGTTGAAGTGTGATATCTGAGCCTATATGATCTTAAGCACCAATGTACAGCCAAAGCGGTTAATCATTCCTGTAGAGCCCAATAAAAATGTTCATCGGCTGAAAGCAATATGTCTCTGGGATTATATGTGACTGGTGAACACTCTGGCCATGCGTGTAAGTCTAATAAAACACTATCACAATCTACAGCAAATTTAAATTAAGAATCATAATTTTATGTTAGTTTATGATTATTTTGACATTGATTTTACAAAGGATCAGTTGGTTCATTTTATGTTTCTGTAATGGACCATAAAAGACATGCTGTTTCATTAGACTTTGAGATGTTGATATGGTGGCTTGTCAGTTAGTATGCAACGGAGAAAAGAAACATTTGAAAAAATTCTCTAAGCATTGTTTGCATCCAATATGGTAACATATCTTAAAGTGGTTGTAAACCCTTACAACACACTTTGACCTACAGGTAAGCCTAGATTAAGGGTTACCTGTAGGTCCAAGAAATATCTCCTAAACCTACACGGTTTAGGAGATATTTGCCGAAAGACAGGCACCGCTGTCTACGGCGCATGCGCCATAGACAGCAGTGCGCAGGCGCACTGAGCACGGCACCATCAACGACGAAGATGCCGCGCGTGTCGGCTCCCTGCGCATGCGTGGGAGTGACGTCGTCACGGCTTCGCCGAATGACAGCGGCTGAGCAGCGAGACCCCACTGAGAAGATGGATGCTCCGGACTACAAGGGACAGCGGTGACATTGCTGGCTCCTGTGTCAGGTAAGTGACACATAATGGGCTACTATGCGATGCATAGTAGTCCATTATGCTTTGCCTTTGCAGGGAATGAAAGAGGAAGTAAACTCATCAGGGTTTACTTCCTCTTTAAAGTAGAACTAAAGGGAAAACTTTATTTTTTTTCACCATTTGTGCCCCGTTGTGGCGATTTACCTTCACTTCCTGTCCAATAGCCACAACAGGAAGTGGGAGGAAATTCCTGCAAATAAAAGGAATTCCAAGGTCACCAGAACTAGTGTCTTCATTGGAAGCTTTACCCTGTATTACTTTTCTGGGGACAACTCAAAATGTAGGATTTTCTTTTACTTTCACTTTTATTCTTTTTTATTTATTTTTTGGTATTTAACCACCCATACTGGGCTCATTCACTAGAGACCCATCTCACCTGTATGAAGACAGTAGTGTGCAAGGAAGAGAAGGAGCAGGTTATACTCAGCTGATTGAGTAGAGACCCTTCTCCCTACGCAATGTAGGAGAAAGAAGGGAGGGCTTAGGTCTAGACTGGGCTGGTTTAGTAGAGACCCTTCTCTATTATATGAAGACAGTAGTTTGGAGGAAGAGAAGGGCCTGGGCTGACTCAGTAGGGAACCTTTCTCCCCTCCATGAAGACCGTAGGACAGTGGATGAAAAATAAGGGACTGGACTGACTTATAGAGACCCTTCCCCCCTCTGTGCAGACAGTAGTGTTGAAGGAAGATGAGGGCCTGGTGCAAATACTGGACTTACTCAGTAGAGACCCTGCTCCCCTCTATGCAGATAGTAGTGTTGAAGGAAAATGAGGGCTTGGGCCAATATTGGACTCAGTAGAGATCGTGCTCCTCACTATACAGACAGTTAGTGTTGAAGAAAGATGAGGTTCTGGTCTCACTCAGTATAGACCCTCCACCCCTCTATGCAGATAGTAGTGCAGAAGAAAGATGAGGAGCTGGACCGATACTGGACTTATTCAGTAGAGACCCTGCTCCCCTCTAGGCATACAGTAGTGTTGAAGGAAGATGAAGGCCTGGGCCAATACTGGACTTACTCAGTAGAGACCCTGCTTCCTTCTATGCAGACAATAGTGTTGAAGAAAGATGAAGGCCTGGGCCAAAACTGAACTTAGTAGAGACCCTGCTCCCTTCTATGAAGACAGTAGTGTTGAGGAAAGATGAGGTTCTGGTCTCACTTAGTAGAGACCCTCCATTCCTCTATGCAGATAGTAGTGCAGAAGGAAGATGGAGAGGTGGACCAATACTGGACTTACTCAGTAGAGACCCTGCTCCCCTTTATGCAGACTGTATCGTTGAAGGTAGATGAAGGCCTGGGCCAAAACTAGACTTACTCAGTAAAGACCCTGCTCCCTTCTATGCAGACAGTAGTTTTGAAGAAAGATGAGGGTCTGGTCTCACTCAGTAGAGATCCTCCACCCTTCTATGTAGATAGCCGTGCAGAAGGAAGATGGGAAGCTGTGTCTGTACTGGGCTGCTTGTAGACTTATGCCTTGTACACACGGTCGGACACTCCCGACAACAAAATCCGTCGGATTTTTTCAGACGGATTTTGTCCTAAACTGGTGTTTCATACACACGGTCGGACAAAGTTGTCGGAAAATCAGATCGTTCAGAACATGATGACGTTCGTTCGTTACGATGGGACTACGTTGAGGCTAGTAGCCAATAGCTTTGGTTTCATAATTTGATCTGAGCATGAGTGGCACAAAGTCCGATCGGAATTCTCTACAAATGATCGGAAAAAGTCAGAGCAGATTTTTTTTGTTGGAAAATTTGAGATCCTGCTCTCAAATTTTTTCCGTCTGAATTTCTGATGGAAAAAGTCCAATAGAACCCACACACGATCGGATTTTCCGACAATATAATCCGATCGGACCTTTTCCATCGAAATATCCGACTGTGTGTACAGGGCATTAGGGGTTCAACTGAACACAGGAATCTGGCGTGGCAAGGCAGCAACGTTCACTACTCACTTTATCTTATATTTCTGGGAAAAGTAATGATGATTGAGGACAGTTAAAACATATCTTCAGCAAAAACATTTTATTCAAGATTTAAAAAGAGCAACAGAGTGTTAAAAATTCTTCCGGGTTTTTATTCCTGATTCTGTTCCCACTAAGGAATTTGCCCCCAACTTCCTGTTATGGTGACAGTAATTCCTTATTCATTTCTAAACTAATAGAGAAGTTTGGCTGGAGTAGGGCTTTACCCGTAGAAAGGAGAATGTTTGCTTTCAGGAGATTGGATTAACAGTTGTCAAGCTTTGAGATTGGAAAATTTCTATGGTAATTGGCAGGTGATAATAGACAAAATAACCCAATCAATCGCCTTTTTCATGGGTATTTTAAGTACAGCATTGCAGATCTGTGTTTATTAATAAGGGGATAGAAAGCAATGTTCCCTTTTTAATACAGGGGACATTCATCCACTTTTCTGTAACGTTTTTTTTTTCTTTGCTGGGAAAATCGACCTTTGTGACAGCAGAAAGCATTTTAATCTTACTAATTACAAGAAATTACCAAATGAAGCATGACTGCAAGACACAAAATAGGTGCATTGTAGCAGCTGCCATAACTAATAAAATTCCATCCAAGTATTAATGACTATCTTTCACTGAGCCATTTGAATCTAATCAAGCTACAAAAAGATTTTCTACTGTACACATTTTTATTCTGATCAACAGATAGAGACAGAGGAACAATACAAGCATTATTTGCTGACTCAGTGGGCTCTTGGCGGTTGACTACGTTTAATGGTTATTAATGTGCAATGGTCGTAAGGTATTAATGGTTGTTTGATTAAAATGTTTCTTTTACCCCATCGTTAAAGCTGAACTCCAGGCAAACAGGTAAAATACTTTACTGTGTGTGTCCAGCAGCTATTACGGCTGTTGTAACACCTGGGAGGGCTCATGGTGCAATGCTCTGCACTCCGAGCCCACCCTATTTTGAAGCCTATTAGGGCCCATGTAATTCAGGTGCCCAGCGTCCTGAAAGGGGCCGGACGCATGAATAGGGGGTGCTATGCATGAATCTATCCATTATTCATATAGGGGGTGCCGTGGATAGAGGGGGCTGCGCCTGGGTGCCCCTAATGGATGGGCAGCCACTGGTAAGTTCCACTGTGCAGATGGCACAATATATAAAAAAAGGTAGCAAGGCCCCTCTCATATGGGCATTCCACCAGTCCATTTTTGACCCAGGATTGAATGGATCAAAGCAGGCTGCAAGGTATCCCTAAGGAGACATTTTTGTCTAGGCTTTTGCAGACCCGACCGAATTTGGGCAGGTATAAGCGGATGTAGGCTGCCCACAGGGTCAACATGGGTCTGTTTTTCTTGCATTGCAAGATGGAGGAAAAAAAATGAAATGGACATGGATGATCCAGTGGGGAATCCCATGGTAAGACTAAATGGATGCACCTATGTAAGACTATTTCAGCAATGTATAAATGACTGCTAATAATATGTGACACTGGAGGAGACGTTACTCTGTAGGCACATTGTGGGACTGATATGCCACACTGTGTAGTTTCCGCAAACCCCCCCCATCCCAATATATCAAGTGCGCTGTGCTTGGTTCAGGCCTGGAGACATTTATGGCGTCCTTTCTCTACTCATTAAAGCCGGGCTTTGAGTGTCTATGACAGCAACAGTTTGATAGTTTTATGAGCCTACTGTGGGGCACCGTGTCAAACCGCTTAATAAAATCGAGATAGATGATTTTTATTGGCTCTTTCCTCTGTCAGCCTTGCTAGTAACTTCCTCATTAAGGTTAAACTATATGTCTTTTTTGAGGTTTTATTTTTACCTGTACTTAAAAATAATAGACACCGGGCCCTTGCATGTCTTATCATCCTTGCAGATCCCATATTTTTGCCTCTTCCTACTAAAAGGAAATGCATATTTTTAAATGCAGTTGGTTTGTAAAACATTGTTTTATTATTTTTATTTTATATTATTTTCTTTATTGTCCGATTGTGTGACTAGGGCTCCTTAGGCCCCATTCACACCTGAGCATAGTGTTTTCAGGCAGAAAATCGTGCGATTTTACCGCAATTTTGCAGCATTTTTTACTTCGATTTTGTGGTTTGTTTACCGTGTTTTGCTGCGATTTTGTGCAGGGCAAAAGGACGCCAATGTAAAAAGAAGAAAAATGCCCAAATCTGCCCGATTCGAGCGACAAAAAAAGGGTCCAGAACTTGTTTGAGCTTAAGGCATTTCGGCTTCAGGTGACTTGGAGTGGAGATGTGAACCAACTCCATTGAGAATAATAGATTTTTTCCCCTCCAGCGTTTTGTAGCTTCAGGCTTCAAGCTACAAAACACTCAGGTGTGAATGGGGCCTAAAGTCTCCTATTGTTTCTATATCCATTTGTCTTTGGAACATTTATATATTGCACTACTGAACATTTTGTGGGTTGTGCATACCAACATTTATTATTATTATTATTATTATTATTATTATTATCAATGATATTTAATATCCAAGATATTTTTCATGCTAAAGTGGACCTTCATCCTATCTCAATAAAATAACTTTTTCTCCCTCTTCCACAATTGGAGAATGTTTGCCCATCTTTTTTTTTTTGAAAGGTATAGTACCTTTTTTGTGCTGCAGCCCAGCACTTTCTCATTTCTCGCACTCACATGCAGACATGACTATACTCTATACCAGGTATTTGGGAACTGGCAGTGACCCTCAGCAGGGTATTCCCGTGCATGTGCACACATTTGGGTTGATGTACTAAAGGCAAATAGACTAGTGCACTTTACAAAGTGCAGTTGCACTCTGCAAGAGCAGTTGCACCATTGCTTAGTAAATGAACAAAAGCTCTGCTGAATTCCATCATCCAATCATGTGCAAGCAAAAATCCTGTTTTCTTTATCTCCCTTGTATGTGATTGGGTATTCTTTGCAAAGTAAAGCTTTACCTCATTTACTAAGCTCTGGAGCAACTGTACTTGCAGAGCGCAACTGCAACTTTGCAAAATGCACAGTCTAGTTGCCTTTAGTAAATCAACCCCTATGTGTGCATGGACACATTAGGGAAGATTTACTAAAACTGGTTCACTTAGAATCTGGTACATCTGTGCGTGGTAGTCAACCAGCTTCTAACTTTAGCTTGTTCAGTTACCCACTTAAAGACCAGACCTCTTTTTCAGACTCTGTGTTTACAAGTTCAAAACTGTTTTTCTTGCTAGAAAGTTACTTAGAACCCCCAGCGGTCTTATAAGCGCACTTTTTTTGGACAAAAATTAACTTTTTTGAATAAAAAAAGAAGAAAACAGTAAAGTTATCCCAATTTTTTATATTGTGAAAGATAATATTATGCCAAGTAAATTGATACCCAACATGTCATGCTTCAAAATTGTACCCGCTCGTGGAATGGCGTCAAACTTTTACCCTTAAAAATCTCCATAGACGACATTTAAAAAAATCTACAGGTTGCATGTTTTGAGTTACAGAGGAGGTCTATGGCAAGAATTATTGCTCTCACTCTACCAATCATGGCAATACCCCACTGTTTTCATATGCGAGCGCTACTCATGTATGCGTTTGCTACTGCGCACAAGCTCGTTGGGACGGGGCACTTAAAAAAAATTTATTTTATTTTTTATTTTATTTTTTTAAATTTATTTTTACACTGTTTTAAAAAAATAAAATAAAATAAGTCACTTTTATTTCAATTATAAGGAATGTAAACATCTCTTGTAATAGAAAAAAGTATGACAGGTCCTCTTAAATATGAGATCTGGGGTCAAAAAGTCCTCAGATCTCATATTTGGACTTTAATGCAATAAAAAAATAAAAATAAATTGTCATTTGAAAAAACAAAACAAAAAAATGCCTCTATGACGTATGGACGGAAGTGATGTTTTGATGTCGCTTCTGCCCTACTATGGTATAGAGACGGGTGGGGACCCATCTTAGCCTCACTCATCTCCATACCCAGCCACGGACAGGTCCCGATCGTCTCCGCCGCTCCGGTAAGCGGCGGAGGGCGTGGGAGAGCGGTGGGAAGGGGGGTGGCCCCTCTCCCGCCGCTGATAATGGGGATCTTGCATCGAATCCACTGCAGAGACCACTATTATCGTACACAGAATCACCGGCTCCAAAGATGGATACCTCGGTTGTGCCAGCAGCTGCTGCCGTTACCGAGATATCCATCTTCAAAGTGCCGAAGTATATGTACAGGGCCTGGTCGGCAAGTGCTTTCACAATAAAACCTGGAAGCTGATTGGTTTCTATGTAGAGCTGTACTAGATTTTGCATCACGCAGTTTTAGTAAATAACCCCCATAGGATAACATGCTGGGGAGTTTATTGACTGCAGAAAAAAAACATCTGAAGCCAAAAACAGCAGCTGTAAAAACGTCCAGCATGCATGAGGACTTATAGTAAATTGTATTCCTTCTTGTATAGTCGGTGAGTAGGTTTTCAGATAGGACCTTTATCAGGATAATGCGTATGATGCCCAACCAAACATAAACACGATTTTAATTGCTTTTGCTCTGCTGCCCCCAGACCCAAAATGATGGCGATGTGCAAACGGTGAAAGGAAGGAAGTTTACAAATGTACGAGAGAAACGTAGACGGAGCAGTGAGGGAAATGAGCTACGTCCTGCTTTTATTCTGTATACCTCAGCTGTAGTCCCGGGGGATGCGCTGTCTGAACACAGACCCTTATTTTGGTACAAGAATGGCTGACTCATATTTTATCTCATGTGTTTTCTAGCAGTCTATTGTTGCCCGGACATTTAATGGAAGCTATAAATAAACTTCTGCCTTCTAAAGTGGACCTCATCTCCAAAGTGATGCCTGCTTTAAAAGGTGTTGCAAGCATTGGGAAGTTAAGGTGTAAAATAAGGTGTTGCTTACCTATGAGATGTAGGAAGAAAATATGGAGGCACTCTGGTTCTGGTTAACATGACCCAACGGCAGCCTGATAGGTCAGGTCTACGTAAGGGAAATACTGTATGTCACAGGGAGGAGGCCAGGTAGGGGGTGTGTAGACTAGCCTTTCCTAACCAGGGTTCTGTGGAACTCTAGGGCAGCGTTTCTCAACTAGGTTGGCACAGCACCATGGTGTGCCGCCTGGGGTTGTGAGGAGTGCCACTCTGCATTCAGTGCTTTTTGCATGGCATTATGTGTTTCTGTGGTGCAGGCAGGCCAATCACCAGCATCATGGAAATGCATGATGCTAATCCAGGACAGCCCCAGCATTCAGAAGGAAACAAAGTCCAAACTGTTTGGATCTGCTCTGCCTCCCGTTCACAGGTAGGACTCTATTGTAAAAATATGGAGGGGGGACTGCTGAGAAAAGCTTGGGAGAAAACTGAGCACTCTGATGTGAAGGCAGGGGGGCTCGGGACTGGGGTGTTAATGAGTACTCTGATGTGGGATGGAAGTGGACTGGGGACTCTGATGAGAAGTGGGGGGGGGAGATGTTAATGGGGATTCTGATGTGGGATGGAAGTGGACTGGGGACTCCGATGAGAAATGGGGTGGGGTGTTATTGAGTACTCTGATGTGGGAAAGGAAGTGGACTGGGGACTCTGATGAGAAAAAGAGGAGTTGGGTGGGTTGGGGGGCTGAGTAGTCTTATGTGAAGGGGGGAGGGATGAGGAGTATGATGTGAAAGGGAAGGGAGGGTGATAAATTTACTGGGAATTTACTTTGATGTGAAATGTGAAGGTAGGAGGGGTTGAGGACTCTCGTGTGAACGTGTGTGTGTGTGTGTGTGTGGGGGGGGGGGGGTGACTAAGGACTCTAATGTGAAAGGGAGAAGTGGGGACTTTTATGTGAACGTTACTTTCAAGGGGGTGCCATGACTAAAAAAGGTTAAGAATTACTGATCTAGGATTCCTTTATAGGTTGCTAAGGGTTCCTTTAGCTACCAGCAGTTTGTGACTTTTAGATAAGTAAGTGGGGGCATTCTTCCCAGTTCCCACTAGCTGCCAATGTAAGAAACATTCTCCCCTATGACTGCCAATGTAAGAAACATTCTCCCCTATGACTGCCAATGTAAGAAACATTCTCCCCAATGATCATCAATGTAAGAAACATTCTCCCCAATGATCATCAATGTAAGAAACATTCTCCCCTATGACCGCCAATGTAAGAAACATTCTCCCCTATGACCGCCAATGTAAGAAACATTCTCCCCTATGACTGCCAATGTAAGAAACATTCTCCCCTATGACCGCCAATGTAAGAAACATTCTCCCCTATGATCACCAATGTAAGAAACATTCTCCCCAATGATCATCAATGTAAGAAACCTTCTCCCCTATGACCGCCAATGTAAGAAACATTCTCCCCTATGATCACCAATGTAAGAAACCTTCTCCCCTATGGCCGCCAATGTAAGAAACATTCTCCTCAATGACCACCGATGTAAGAAACATTCTCCCCAATGATCACCAATGTAAGAAACATTCTCCCCAATGATCACCAATGTAAGAAACCTTCTCCCCTATGGCCGCCAATGTAAGAAACATTCTCCTCAATGACCACCGATGTAAGAAACATTCTCCCCAATGATCACCAATGTAAGAAACATTCTCCCCAATGACCACCAATGGAAGAAACGTTCTCCCCAATGACCACCAATGGAAGAAACGTTCTCCCCAATGACCACCAATGGGAGAAACATTCTCCCCAATGACCACCAATGGAAGAAACATTTTCCCCAATGATCACCAATGTAAGGAACATTTTTCACACTGACAACCAGTAAAGAAGGCACTTCTCCCAATGAATTAATGGGAATCGTCACATTTTCCACCAAGGAAAGGGAGCATGACGTCCCCCCCGTACAATGTAGGACTGTTGGTCCTGCATTGTATGGGATGATGTCAGCTGTGGCCAGGGGAACAGTCACAGGAAAATAAGCCTGTGGAAGTGTCACTGTCTAGATAGGCCCTAATTTTAGCATGTAGCTAATAGTAACACGTTGTATAGAGCCACAATTTAAATAGCTAGTGGTATTATGAAACGATTATACCTTACAGCAGGGATATGCACTCAGCGGACCTCCAGCTCTTGCAAAACTACAAGTCCCATCATGCCTCTGCCTCTGGGTGTCATGCTTTGGCTGTCAGAGTCTTGCTATGCCTCATGGGACGTGTAGTTCTGCAACAGCTGGAGGTCCACTAATTGCATATCCCTGCCTAGCATGAGATATCAGGGCTGAATTATTAAAGGGCTTTGGAGTTTTTACTGGAAAAACTGCCAGCATTCACTTCAATTATCCAACAATATAAACCAATTATTAGTGGAACAAAATGTATGTAAGCTCCTCAATTATTCTAAAATCCAGGACCGTGAGATCCAGTGCACATGCTCTCTTTCATGGGAAAAAAGCCATTCATCTGCTATGGCTGGTTTCAAGGGGAGTCCCCTCTTCATCAGAGGATCATAGCTCTGATGAAGAGGGGACTCCCCTTGAAACAGGTCAGCCATACTAAACCTGAGTGGCTTCTTCCCATGAAAGAGAGACTATGCATTGGATCTCACATCCCTGGATTTGAGAATCATTGATGAGCTTACATACATTTGTGTTCATAGCAATAGTTTTTATCCCACTAATAAATAGTTTACAAAGATAATGCACAAGGCTGGTGCGCCCTCTGTTTTTTCTTGTTCATTTGTTATCAGGGCTTCCCCAGTCCTAAGAGGACAGCAAAGCATGGTGGCTTCACGTATTTATGGAGTGGAACACTGAGGGTCCATTGGTCTCTGAATACCACACTAGAGAGATGGAGGTTGTTTTTGTTCATCCAACAATGTAAGAAGCATCTGTACATGATAGGGCATTCCGAGGTATTAGGAATTTGCTTTTTACATGACTGGATAGGTAAAGTGAGTATTCCAATTTTTGTTAGTGAAGCTGGATTTACACCATTTCGAGGGTATGCAGCACGCATGTATGTAGGTGTGTATGGGCCCATAGACTGTCCTTCACAATAAACTGCAGCACATAGATCTAGACCAGCAACATTCAGCAAAATAAATAAAAATGGACAAGTGTGAATAGGCTCTGAGGATTCTCAAGCTCTTTAGTAAGCCAGCCTTTTCCTGTATGGTCATGGTTATGTCCTCCTGGGAACTGATACTGTTATCTTCTGGCCTTGACTTTTGTGTCTAGCCGCAGAATTCTGGCCTTATTGCCAAGACCAGAGTAGGGGCTATAAAACATCTGTAGGACTTGACAGCTACCTTTTATCTTCTTTACATTAGAGTGGAACTCCAGACTGCTAATTTGGTTGAACTGGATGGACTTGTGTCTTTTTTCAACCTAACTATGTAACTATGTAATTTCACATTTGAAATACATATATGTGAGCTGAACCTGGCCCCAGCCCCCTCCGTCTCCCACAGTTGGATTTTTTTTGTAGAGTGCTTTTTTACTTTTTTTGTGCTGTATGGTGCACCTCCTCTTTTCCTGCTTAGACGAGAATGATTTTGCATTTGCATCCATGCATGCGCAGATGTGCTGAGACTCACACGTTTTTTTCCGTGCACTAAGATGGGAGCATATAAGGAGATCCCAGACCCTTGTCCACATTTGTATATGCAAACTGGTGCATGTGCAGATATGTCTGACCTTCAAAGATGGTGGCACCGGTGAGGTGGCGATGGGGCCAGCATTAAAGTGGAACTAAACCCTCCTATCGTTTTCAGCCAAGGAACTTGCCATATTGGCCTCTGTTTTGTCTGTAGCTGCCATGATGCTGCCCATGTGATCAGTTATGACACCAGACATTTGATGGTTTGACAGTTTGGTTGAGGACACAACCAATGTGACAGTTAATGCCCCGGCACGCTGCTTTTTGAAACTGTTAAATCAATGGTTTTAGTTCTGCTTTTAAGGGGACTGAAGTTTTTCTTTAACCACTTCAGCCCCGGAAGAATTTACCCCCTTCCTGACCAGAGCACTTTTTGCGATTTGGCACAGCGTCACTTTAACTGACAATTGAGCAGTCGTGCGGCATGGCTCCCAAACAAAAATTGACGTCCAAAATTGACGTCCTTTTTTTCACACAAATAGAGCTTTCTTTTGGTGGTATTTGATAACCTCTGCGGTTTTTATTTTTTGTGCTATAAGCAAAAAAAGAGCGACAATTTTGAAAAAACGCATTATTTTTTACTTTTTTCTATAATAAATATCCCCAAAAATCTATACAATTTTTTTTTTCCTCAGTTTAGGCCGATATGCATTATCAACGATTTTTATCGGGACTGCGACATTATGGCAGACAGATCGGACACTTTTGACACATTTTTGGGACCATTGACATTTATAAAATGCACTGATTAGTAAATGTCACTGGCAGGGAAGGGATTAACACTAGGGGGCGGTCAAGGGGTTAACTGTGTTCCCTAGTGTGTGTTCTAACTATAGGGGGATGGGAGTGACTGAAGGAAATTACAGATCATTGTTCCTAGCTAGTAGGAACTCATGATCTCTCTCTCCTTTCCTCACAGAACAGGGATTTGTGTGTTTACACACACACGTCCCTGTTCTGGCTCTCGTGCCTGCGATCGCACTTGGCTGATGGTCATCGCGACCGCTGGCCTAGCGCATCGGTACCCCCGCAGCGCAGCGGGCGCATGAGCGCCTGCTATCCCCCGCTTAAAGGGACCAACGTACAGCTACGATGGCAGGGTTGTGCCCACACGCCGCGTTATAATGACGGCGGCTGGTCGACAGGTGGTTAAAGCAGAACTAAACCCATTGATATATTAAAAAACAGTTACATTCAAGGCATGCTGGGAATTTTTATTTTTTTTGTTGTTTTACATAGCTAGCAGTGTTAATTTTGGCAGCAAATTTCGATTTAGTTTTAGTCTTAGTCTTAGGACTAAAATAGCATTTTCGTTTTAGTCCCATTTTAGTTTTCTGCAGTTGTTTTCGTTTTAGTCGTATTTAGTCGACTAAATCTCCAGTACATTTTAGTTGACTAAATGCCATTTTAGTTTTAGTCCCATTTTAGTCTTTTGACTAAAATGCCATTTTAGTTTTAGTCGCATTTTAGTCATCTTAATAGTTTTAGTTTTAGTGATATTTTAGTCGACTAAAATAGAATTCATTTAGTCGACCTAAAATGTTTTAGTCGTTTTATTTGACTAAATTAACACTGATAGCTAGACCTGCAAAAAGGGCCAGTCTGAAGTCATCTAGCAGGACTTACATTTTTGACTCCACTTAATACAACTAGATCTCCTTCCTGGACTTTTCCTGTTACTGGGCAGTGAAGGATAAACAGCAGAACACATGTCCTTGTCATTCTGCTCTCTCCTCCTATCAGCATGTTACTTGTCAGCATATGAGCTATGCTGTATAGGTGATTACAAGAGTCTGATAACAGGTCAAATTCAGTTACTTACACTAGATGCTTTCAAAAATGTGGTTTAAAGTGGAGGGTCACCCTAAAAAAAAATGACATTAACATTCTTAAAAAAAATATAAAAAAAAACATTTGAAATTTTTTTTTTTTTACTCACTAGTAAGGATGAGCTCCGGCAACAGGGGATTCTGGTGAGTAGGGATGAGCTCCGGCGTGTTCGCATACTCCACGTGCAGAGCCCGCCAGGAAGTCGGCGCGGCGCAGCGCTATTCACAGGCAGTGAGACATTGCCCCAATGTGCGGCTGCAGAGATTAGCGCAGCGATGCTCCGACTTCCTGGCGGGCTCTGCATGTGGAGTATGCGAACACGCCAGAGCTCATCCCTACTCACCAGAAACCCCTGTTGCTAAGCAGTCTTCCAAATCTGCCTCTTCCTATTCTGCCGCGCGGTTTCTTCAATTCCTCCTCCTCGTCGAGCGGCCCTGTTGTCTTCTGGGACATGTGTGTGTCCCAGGAAACAACGGGGCCATTCGCAAAGCGCCGTGCGACTTAGGAAACGGCAATGGAGCTGCAAGGCTTCACTGCCTGTTTTCCTTAGTTAGGATGGCAGCGCTGGACAGATCGGCTTCGGGGGGGCACATTACAGGCTCACTGGACAGATAAATGCCCTTGTTAAAAGTCAGCAGCTACAGTGTTTGGTGCTGACTTAAAAAAATAAAAAGAAAAAATGTCTGAACACCCCTTTAATAAGCACATACTTGAATTTCCGTTTTAATTTTTTTACTTAGAGTTCAGCTTTAAGCAACCACAATCCTCAATATGCAAAGCAAGTTAGTGCTTTGCAATAGTGCAGGGATATGCAATTAGTGGACCTCCAGCTGTTGCAAAACTACAAGTCCCATCATGCCTCTGCCTCTGGGTGTCATGCTTGTGGCTGTCAGAGTCTTGCTATGCCTCATGGGACTTGTAGTTCTGCAGCAGCTGGAGGTCCGCTAATTACATATCCCTGCAATAGCGCCGGCCTTGCTCAAAGATCATAACCTTCCAGTCTTATTCTGATGTTTTCCTTTTTTTTTTTTTTTTTTTTTTTTTTTTTTTACAAAGCAGACATTTGGAAGAATGATATACTAATTTCAGCTTCCTATATACTAGCAGTAAGTAAGTATACAATGAACGATTTGAAATGAACTAAAGCTGGAGTTCTGCCTTAAAGGAGAAGTGTCCTGCACACCGCTGATAGATTTTACATCCTGTGCTGCTTCCAGGCAGGAACTGCTAGTGACTTCACACTGTTCATCATTATATTTATGAAGATTTATTGAGGGCCATTAATCACAGGTCAGGGGTGACACAAACACCAGATAACCCCCCAGCACACGATTTTTCCTAAAGTGACATTTTTTTGTGCATTAACAAAACATGCGGAGGAGGAGGAGGTTATCAGTGGGCACAGAGCCTAGAACTTACAGAGATCATTTCATTAACGGATGTGCAAACAGCGCTTGCATAATCCTTCGTTTTAGACAGGAAGAGCATAGTCTCTGGGGTGGGAGGTTAAAGGGGGATTCCACATTTATACCAGTACAAAACTACTGCTTCATAAAGCAGGTAACTTGTATTTGGTGCAAACATTTTGCAGCAGAAGATTTACCTTTTTTTTTCTTTTTTTCTGTGTATTGTATACTGCTGTCAGTGATATAATAAAGCTGTAGCAGGGTTCCCATATACACACCACACTCAGATGCAGGCTCAGACCACTTTAACTTAATTTTCTACAGCTTCGTGATTTTCTGGACACGCAAAGGGAAGATACGTTTCTTTGCTTCCCTTTCTTCTTGATGAGGCATAGGTAGTTGGGCACTTGATTTGCAGCCAGGTGAGAGGCCCTCCACTATCAAAACCAGCGTGCGTGTAGCCAGGCCAGAGCCTAATAGCACACAGCTTCTACAGAAAACCCAACTATGGTGGGGAGCCCCTTCCTGATTGCTACCAGAGTACTTCCTTTCCAGTTTGACACCCCTTTGTATCCCTGGATCCCTCCAGCTTTTTGCCTGTATTACCAAAGCTACCCTGGACTTCACTGAGAGTCCATCTGAGCATCCCGCTGCAGATGATCAAAAGTAATGCCCCTTACACACGGTCCAACAGTCCGACCACAAAATCCATCGGATTTTTTTCCGACGGATTTTGTCCGAAACTTGAGTTGCATACACACGGTCAGAGAAATTTGTCGGAAAATCCAGACGTTCGGAACGTGGTGAAGTTCATTGTAGGTAGAGGCTAGTAGCCAATAGCTTTGGTCTCGTAATTTGATCTGAGCATGCGTAGCACTTTGTCCGTCGGAATTCTCTACAAACGATCGGAAAAAGTCAAATCAGATTTTTTTTGTCGGAAAATTTTAGATCCTGAAAAAGTCCAATAGAGCCCACACACGATTGGATTTTCCGACAGTATAATCCGATCGGATCTTTTCCATCGGAATTTCCGACCGTGTGTACAGGGCATAACTGTTGCGTTCAGATTTTTTATTTTTTTTTATTTTACTGAAAGTGATATTAAAGCTTCACTTAAAAAAAAAAAATAAACAGATCATACTTATCTGCTACAGTGGTTTTACACAGCGCAACCCCGATCCTCTTCTTTTAGGTCAATTGTTTTTTTTTTAAAGTATAACAATCATATACATGTTTAACATCGTGACAACAGAAGAGGAGCCTTGTGAAAAAGGACAGAGAGTTACCCCGCAAAGTCTATGCACAACGCTACGATATAGCACCAAGAGCTTTATCTCAACTTAATCAGTAAATTGTATGTCGATAATGCAATAGTCGGAGGTTTCAAATTAGTTGCAAGTGTCTGACAGTATACTAGAAAGTTTTTCATGGGACATTATATATGATATTTTCCTTTGGGCAGATTTAGGGCCGGTTCACACTGCGACGCAAGGCGAGGCGACACGGCTCGCCTCGCCTCGCTCCCGCAAGTCGCCCCCATTCAGTACTATGGAACCGTTCTGAGAGGAGCGACTCGAGTCGCTCCGACTCAGAAAAAAGGTTCCTGTACTACTTCGGGGTGACTTCGGGGGCGACTTGCATTGACTTCTATGCAGAAGTCCTCTGCAAGTCGCCGCTGAGCTCCCCGCAAGTCGCGGCGAGGAAGTCGGAGACGCCTCGCCGCAGCTCGCTGTGTGAACCGGCCCTTAATGGAAATGTTTATTTATTTCCAGGCTTTGGCTACTGTTAGTTTAGCGCCCACTTTATATGAAATTTATTAGCTTCCGAGTATGTAAAGGAGTCTTTGGTATCTTCTCGTTAAGTAGAGCTACTGTCGGGGACCTAGGAACCCGGCTGCCTCCAAGCTTGTCTATAATGTTAAAAAATTTTCTCCAAAAACTGCATATTCTGGGACATTCCCACCAAATGTGGGCCATTGTTCACTTTAGTTGGCATCCTCTGAAGCACAGGGGATCGGCAGAAGTATCCCGATCCTCTTCTTGAGTCCCAGGGATCCTGGCTTTTCCTCTTTGGTGAGTGCCCCCATAGAAAATGGCTTTCTATGGGGGCACTCATGGGGGCTCGCTCCCGAGCCACCCTGTCTGTGTCTATTGATGCAGTAAGGGTAGTTTATCCCTGCCCCCAGCTCCCTTGTCACAGGATTTGTTTGACAGCAGTGGGTGCTAATCAATCTGCCTAGTAAGGAGGCAGAGAGAGTACACAGCACTGAATCAGGAATGGGCTTAGGTAAGTATAACGGGGGACTGGGGGGGATTCTGTGACACAGAATTTTTTTTTACCTTAATGCATTGAATGCCTTATGCCCTGTACACACAGTCGGATTTTCCGAGGGAAAATGTGCGATCGGATCATGTTGTCAGAATATGCGATCGTGTGTGGGCTCCTTCGGACTTATTCCATTGGATTTTCCGACGCACAAAGTTTGAGGGCAGGATCTAAGATTTTCGGACAACAAAATCCGATCGCATAAATTCCGATAATGTGTAGACAATTCTGACAGACAATGTGCCACGCATGCTCAGAATAAACTAAGAGATGGAAGCTATTGGCTACTGGCCCGTTTATAGTCCCGTCGTACGTGTTTGATGTCACGTTGTTCAGAACGATCAGATTTTCCGACAACTTTGTGCGACCGTGTGTATGCAACACAAGTTTCGGCCAAAATCCATCAGAAAAAATCTGACGGATTTTGTGGTAGGAATGTCCGACCGTGTGTACAGGGCATTAAAGTAAAAAACCTTTAGGCTTTGGAACAACTTGAAGTAGCGATTCTCAGCTACAGTTTCTGTTCTTATATAGTCCCCATGGAGTTACCTTGATTGAACCAGAGGGATATTACTGTGAAGAGTCCATGTTTGTGCAGCTTTCATGGTCTGTTTTGTATTATTCTTCAACTTATGCATACCCTTTGCCGTCCTGACCCATTTTGCATTATTGATTCTAACTTTGCACCTGTTTAATAAACTGCAAGTTACAATTACCCTCTGTCTGATCATTTGATGGATTATTTAATCTGTTACAAAAACTAGGATTAGTGTAAAAGTAATATTGGTACTAGCATTATAAAAAATTACGATACGCCTGTGCTTTGTCCATCTTAATCATCAAGCAGTTCATACTACACAGCAGGGTACATGGCATATTAGTACAATGACTCTGGTTTTAAGAAAGGGTCAGGTGGATCCAAGATGTTGCATTACGATGGAACATGAAACCATGGTATTGATATGCTATTGTATGCTACTGCAATGTTGGATCCTGTGAACTTAAAGTTAACTAAATTGCTAAAATAAACTAGGCAAGTTGTAAAGTCAACTGTACCTTTGGTGCAAGCTGACCTTTAAGGCACCAACCTGAGAAAAAAAGCATAATTATACCCACCTAGTTGGATGCAGCAGCGGTCCGATGCTGAATCTGTCCCCCACCTGCTCCAGGCCGAGAATTGAGCGATCAAACATTGCTGATCACTCAGCTCTTGGTCTTCAGGCTGCAGAGAGCTGGTGACTGTCAGTCACTGGCTTCCTGCTCTGCCCATCCATTGCTCACTGGAAGGCTGGGCTGTGAAGGGAACGGGAGGGCTTGCCGAGAGGCTGAGGCAGCTGCCAGTCCAGGCATCTGTGGCTCTGCAATGTCAGCTGACAGTGGGCTTTAGCTGCTGTTGGCTAAAGAAGGGACACAGGAGTGCAGAACGAACTGCACTCCTGTGATCTATAAGAGAAGTACAGCCAAAAAAGCTTTGGCTATACTTTAACTCTACCCTCATGCCAGCAACTGTCGCTGTGTGGTCCTGGCCAGATTCTTGCAGGCTTTTTTTATGAAATCATACCCACCCCTTCATGCCCTCTTGATCCTGCACATGGACACTGCAACCCTAGTCATTCATATGGGAGGCCGTACTCATGGTAGCTTCCAGTGGTCCTGCAGAGTATAGCTTTCCCAACAGATATCAATAGGCGTGAGGCTCGTATGATGAAGAAGACCTGGCAAGGGATACTTTTGAATAAAAGGCTGTGAAGTTCCACACAGTAAAGGTTGCTGGAACAGGGATGCAGGGAAGTATCGTACCAGGTGGACTTCATTAAATGGGTGCATGCCTTTAAAGCCAATGTGCACCAAGGGTGTAGTTGTCCTTTAGGTTCTTTACGTTTATATTTTGGACATAAGCAAATTACACTGGACCTCTCTGCGTTTCCGTGCTTCTCTGTTTAGCAGTGAGGGAAATTACGTGACATATCTTGAAGTACCTGGAATGTTCACTCCAAGTAGGCCAACTGAGTGGTGATGTCATGGAATGGACAGTAGAAAAGAGAAGGTTAGTATGTGCAAAGTGGAACAGTTGTCCATTGGTGCAGCAAAGGTTTGCCTTAAAGATTAACTCCACTTTTGTTGAGAAAAAAAAAATTCTCCTCTGGGTGATCTATGTACATTACAAGGATTTTAACAAACGTTGTTGCAGATTCCTACCTTTTATTATTCTGAAGAAATCCATGTGTGTTTGTCTGTGTCCTTGTGCACAGTGATCCTGTATGGGAATGGGCGTGGTTTCATAATTATCAATCAGCTGTTGTGCCTGCAGGGCACTAATGAGGAGAATTGCAGGGTCTGCATTCCTTTAGACCCCTTTCACACTGGGGAGTTTTTCAGGTGCTTTAGTGTTAAAAAAAAGTGCCTGTAAAGCGCTTGAAAGAAGCCTCATCTGCAATCCCAATGTTAAAGCCAAAGTGCTTTAAGAGCCCTTTCACAATGTCAGCGCCCGAAAAATGCTCGTAAAGCGCCGCTTAAATTAGCAGTGCTTTACCAGCGTTTTTCGAGCATTATTGGGGCGCTTTTAACCCCTGCTAGTGGCCAAATAAAGGGTTAAAAGCGCCCACAAAGCGCTGCTGCCAAAAGCGCTTTGCATGTGCTTTTCAGGCGTTTTGCAGGCGCTTCCCATTGATTTCAATGGGAAGGGGCGCTTTAGGAGCGTTGTATTCACCGCTCCAAAAGCGCTGCAAAGAAGCTGCTTGCAGGACTTTTTTGATGCCCTGCCAGCGCAGCGCCTCAGTGTGAAAGCATTCGGGCTGCGGGTGATGAGACGATGAGATGCAGATGAGGCTTCTTTCAGGTGCTTTTTTTAAAGCTAAAGTGCCTGAAAAACGCCCCGGTGTGAAAGGGATCTCAGTGTGAAAGCACTCTGGCTTTCACATTGGGATTGCAGATGAGGCTTCTTTCAAGCGCTTTACAGGCACTTTTGTTAACACTAAAAAAATTATCAGGGGATGCCAAAAATCTGACTTGTATCTTGGTGCAGACTTCTGTGAAAATCAATAAGCCAATCACACAAGCAGAAAATGATCCCCCTCCATACCGCCCCGCTTCCCCCCCCTTCATTCCCTGTTTTCCCCCCTTCATTTGATCTTTAGCATGGGGGATGCGGTGCTCGGGACTGACCTCTCGGGAGGCCCCGGTTCGCATCTCCCTGTAATTAGACTGTACATTAGGACTCCAGGAGGTCGTGCCTCCTTTAGGTCCAATTCCCATAGGACAGACATATAATGGGGACTCGACCCATGCTTCATTTGACACATATAAGCCATTCTGTGTAACGTTATAAAACAAGTACGGTCAAATTGGTTTGCTGATGCAAGATTTCAATCCGGGTACGACCAAGTGCTGCATAATCTTACTGCTTTGTGAACATGATTGTCTTTCTTTGTGAGACTAAAATGTGCCAGAATTACCCGTTTCATTATTTCTGCAATATTTCTGTTGTATTTTGTATTATCTTTAATAAAAGAAACTCTTTATGGAAAAAAAAAAAAAAAATGATGTTGTTACTGGGGGGGCATTCTGTACACAGAATGTGTACAGATCACCTCCAGGTAGCCATATTGCATTGCATTTTACAGAAAATAACAGAGCTGCAGATTGAAAGGGAAACATTCAATTAAAGTATGACTTGCGTCTCAATTGTATACGCTATATTATTTTTTCTTCATTTGCAAATTTTTTCACCCCATAAAAGTAGAGGTACCCTTTAAGTTTAGGGTTTAAGTTGAAGAATAAATGTAGGATTAGAGATTGGGTGTGAGGTTTATGGTTATTGGTTTGGGTTAATCCCCGTCCCTTCTTACAAATTAGCTCATTCAATGTGCACCACCCACACTAGTGTAAGCCCTTGTACACACGGTCGGAGATTCCGACGGAATGTGTCCTATCGGACCGTTTTGTCGGATAATCAGACTGTGTGTGGTCTGCATCGGACTGTTTCCGTCGGAATATCCTTCGGACCCAATTTTCAAACTTGTTGGAAACATTTTCTGACAAACTGGTCCGATCGGACATACTCCGATCATGTGTAGAGAATTCCGATCGGACAAAGTGCCACGCATGCTCAGATCAAATTCCTACACCAAAGCTATTGGCTACTAGCCTGAACGTAGTCCCGTCATAACGAAATAACGTCATCATGTTCTAAACGATCGGATTTTCCAACAACTTGGTCCGACCGTGTGTATGCAACAGCTTCGGACACAATCTGTCGGACAAAATCCGTCGGACAAAATCCGACGGATTTGGTTGGCAGAATGTCCGACCGTGTGTACAGGGGCTAAGACTGATTAAGTGTCTGCCTTTTTTCAGATTCAGATATATTTAGGTCAAGAGTAGTCTTCAGTTGCCTTCAGCCAGCAGCGTAAGAAGAAATAGGGTGACCTTCCCAGTTTATCTTACTGTCAATTTAATTGATGATAGTAGGACATCGCGGTGCAGAGGCACCTTGTGGATTTTCCACATGTATTTGAAAACAAACGTAACTAAGACCTTTGCTTTATTTCAAATTAGGATCAGGTCCTCTTTGTCATCTAGTAGGGCCAAGTTCTGGAAATTTTATACTGCATATGTATAAGAAAAGTGTGCTAACAACATTTCTGTTGTCCGCAGAAACTGGTTAGAATCCTTGATTTCTTGCAAGGACTGCTCTGCCAAAATGACAGCTGAATGCTGGTTGCTTGAAGTAAACAATTGTTGTTCTTAGTACATTTTTCATACATAAATTAAGAGATATATTGCCAGCATAACAAAGATCACCATGGATGCTATCTGAGAGATGCTGGCGGCATATCTCCTAATCTGTGCTTTTTCCAGGTCCCCAGCCGGTGGTCACTGTGGCACCCATTATCGTTACAGCAATTTCCAGGAGTGTGTGCGTTGGGAAAATTTTTCTGGTGTTTTCTTACAGACGCCCCCTTAACTTGGTACCTCTCACAACCAGCACCATCCATAGTAAACTAAATAGACAACTGACAGTTTTGTGATAAGGGGGATGTTTCTTCGAAATGTGCTCTTGAAAGTGGTTTTCACATGACCAATAGTGATCAGATCTATCTGGCATCAGACACCTGAACTGCAAGGACTGGCTGGAAATCCTCCAGAAAAGCGAGCCTTTGATTCACTTACAATAATGCCGAGTACACACGATCGGACTTTCCGCCAACAAAACCGTGGATTTTTGTTCTAAGGATGTTGGCTTACACATGGTCACACAAATGTTGGCCAACAATTCCGAACGTGGGAACGTGGTGACGTACAAGACCTATGACGAGCCAAGAAAAAGGCAGTTCAATAGCAAGCTCCTTCTGCTTGATTCCGAGCATGTGTGAACTTTTGTGCGACAGGCTTGTGCACACACAATCAGACTTTCCGACAACAGAGTTTTGTTGGTGGAAAATTTGAGAACCTGCTAGCAAACATTAGTTGGCGGAAAGTTCGACAGCAAATGTTTCGATGCAGCATACACACACGGTCGAACTTTCCGACAACAAGCTCACATCCAACATTTCCTGTTGGAAAATCCGACCGTGTGTACATAAGTGTGTTCGTTGTAACAGGTCATTATGCCGGGGCTTCATCTGAGCAAGAATTTATGATACATTATTTTATTTGTAATCTATAAGTTATTGCAAAGCATTCTCGGAATGGTGATTGTGCGGAACGGCCCACCTCCTGTGTTCACAATACATCAGGCTGCAACAAAAATTCCATATAGCGCTTAGACTCTGGGATATTACTCAATGTAGATGTCAGAGAAGGATCAGTCTCTCAATATTGCATATAGGAATTAACCTCTATGAGTTCCACAGTTAAAAATGGTTTATTGGAAAATCATATTAAAACTTACAAGATGACTGCCAACCCAGAAAGCCAATATTTTAGCACTGGTCTCAGTGGCCATAAGACCATGCCTGTCCTCAGATGGAAGGGTCTTAGACATCATTGCCAAGTACAGTGACACACCTACAACCCTTCCAAATGAGGACAGGCGTGGCCTCATGGCCACTGAGACCAGTGGTAAAACAATTGGCTTTCTGGGTTGGCAGTCATCTTGTAAGCTTTAATAAGATTTTCCAATAAACCATTTTTAACTGTGGAACTCAAAGAGGTTAATTCCTATATGCAATATTGAGAGACTGATCACGCTTTATGGAATTTTTGTTGCAGCTCTCCATACTCTACCTCCCAGGAGTTATTCCCAGCAGATAGGGCTCATAGGACTGTCACCTATTCCCTGGTACAGGTCTCCCTAGCAGGTCTCTGATCCTTTCTGTGGTTACAATGCATCAGACTGGCCACTCAGCACAGGACCCGTAAAGCAAGTGGAGATCAGTGAATTTGTGGTGTCTATGCCAGTCATTTCCAGATTCCATTGGGATCGGCCAGGTACAGTATATACATGAATATTGGTCCAAGCTGAACCAGTGTAACTATGTAAAAATGTACTATGCCTGGAAATTCATCTTTAAATAGGTAGATGTCTAATCAACTTCTACTAGTTATACCATGATCTGGATAAGGAAGGACAAGTCCTTCATGGACCTCCTTTTGTAACATGTATTTGGCTGAAATCTCATTATTTGAATCCTTTTTTAAGTCAAATTTTGTAGGACCGAGGGGAGCTTGCAAGGCCACCCATGCATGGCTCAGATTTTGATAGATTCAGCAGGAATTGGTCGAAATTCAAGCCATCCATGGACATCATTAAAAGGCTTGGGCATATTATGCAATTGTGTAATCTTGTTATACTTACTTTTTTCAATAAAATAAGACGAACTAAAAGGCTTGGACAAAGGTTGTATATACTGACAGTAAAGTATAAACCTTCTCACTCATTTTTCCTTAATAATATTGCATATAATGGCTAGGGTAGCTTCCTCTATGTGTTGCATTGTTCAGGACTGCTTCTGCTAACAAGAATACAGCTCATTTAACCGTGACTATGACTTTGTTGCTTGGAAACATCTTTTTTTTTTGCTTGGTGAGTTTCTATGTGGCTTTCGATACCTCAACACTAGCACACAGCGTTAGGGCCCTTTCACATGGGTGATCTGATCAGGTCCGCCTTTCAGTTTTTCAGGTGGACCTGACTGGAAGGTCCATGCATTCCTTTGGACAGGTAGGTTTAAATGGACTGCCTACCTCTGGGTCCAATCTGGTCCGCTAAAAAAACCCCCCAGAAAGGGATCGGTCCTCTTCCGTTTAGGCCGATCAGTGGGTAGTCAAAATCCATTTACTCCCAGCTGCCCATCCAGCAGAGTGGGCTCTGTCCATGTCCTCTTTGTAGCCACCACTCTGATCAGCAGGGGATCTGTGAGTACCTAACATATAAAAATTGGGCGGGTTTAGCACTTGAGCATTAATTCATTAATTCATTTCAGTGGCCAAATATAATTATAAATCATTCTGGCCAATTCAATGAATTTATGCCCAAGCGCTTGACGTTCCTAATTGCGTCTAAACGCACCCAAACGCGTTTATAAAAACACAGCTTTAGGCACATTTTTGGCACTTCTTTATTCCTGCCAGGAGAAAGAGGAGAGCTAGGCAAACGCCCAATGTGCATGAGGCCATAGAGTTCAACAGCAATTCCAGTGCTACTACAAGGACTTTGCTGGTAAATTGCAAAGACGGGTGATAACCCATTGTATTCATTCAGGGAGCTGAAATGTTCCTGAAAGAGACTCCTGCTGTATTTTTGTACTTTTAAGAATTAAAGCATGTTCACACTGGATGTACATGTTATGGCACAACTTATTGACACGGATTGTCACAAGAAGCAATTGTAACCGAAACGAAAGGATTTTGCTTCCTGAAGCACTGCAACAGTGCGGTAGTGGTAACAGAGGAAGACAATACATTTTAATGCATCTGTAAGTTTTTTCTGCCTTGCTATGCCTGGTACACATGATGAGATTATTGGACAAATTATCGTCTGTTTTTTTTTTTTTTTCAAGCTAATATCAGCTCGAACCTGAAGAGTGTACTAAAGTCACGAAAATTCTCACACAACAGAATAAATATTCGGAAGTGATGTAATGTGTTGTAGTATTTTTGTATTGCATTTTCGAACGACAACGGTACTGATTAAACTAAAATCAGATGATCTGGCATCGTACGAAAAATACATTTCCGCGCGTGTCCGATCGGATAATATCGGAAGAACTGTCATGATCGCCTCTTGAAAGCTCTGTACTAAAGATCCGATTATCATACGAGCGCTCCGAAAGGGGTATTTTTCATACAATTTTGTGATCATGTGGCTTTATGGTTTAAAAGTGAGAACATGCTCTTTAGTTGATCGAATGGGGCCATATTTATTTGCTGGGACATTTTGCTTTTCTATAGTTATAGTCTTAGGGGATATATTGAATTTCTATAGCTGTATAGTCCTAGAATATAGTAAAGTTTTGTATAAATTGCCTATACTGTTCTTTTGTAGTATATTTTGTACTGGGGTTTATTGCTCTTCTATATTTTATATAGTACTGGGAAATACTTAAATGTCTGTGATCTGTTCATTGCTGGGATATACTGTTATAGTTCTTTAGTACTGAGATATAACAAACTGCTATAATAAATATAAATTTTTAATTGTTTTGTCAGATCTTAACATCTTATTCACATAGATATGCAATTATATGCATGTATAGGAGACTCCTAGATCAGTGGTTGATCTGTCCCTGGCAGCTCTTGGTCGCTGTTCACAAATGGTAGCCAGGGGGTTGGGCTCCAGTTCATGTGAACATTGTGACAGCCAATCACAGCGATCGCATGATTGGAATTCTGCCTGCAAATCTCAGCATGTCAAGGGGTTAAATCAAACAAAAGCCTGTGTGATTAGGGGCTAAAAACATCCTGGAGCTCAGAGGCTTTGTAGAGCTTTGGGTGGTATAAAAACTGTACACCGACTTTTATATATGTGAGCCGACTGATGCTAAAGGCTCTGGGGGTTATTTACTAAAGGAAAATCCACTTTGCACTGAAAGTGCACCTGGAAGTGCAGTCACTGTAGATCCGAGGGGGACATGCAAGGAAAATAAAAAACAGAATTTTAGCTTGCACATGATTGGATGATAAAATCAGCAGAGCTTCCCCTCATTTCAGATCTACCCCTTAGATTTAGAGCGACTGCACTTCCAAGTGTACTTTCAGTGCACTTTCAAGTGTACTTGCAGTGCAAAGTGGATTTGTCTTTCGTAAATAACCCCCTTTGTCTTTGCTGTGGGAGTCTGCTGCTGAGTGAAAGGGCTGAGGTCTGACAGAATACAAAAATGGTACAGGAGCTGCCTGTTTATTTTGTTAGCATGATGTTTTGAGCAAATGTTTTGTTTGCTTTATGCTATGGACTTTCCCTACAAAGCCCCCCTATGGTTGTTTACTGCCTTGTCAAATAAGTGTGCAGGGCAAACCTGCTTAGACCCAGTTTAGCCTGTCCCTATTACAATATACTGTATATATATATATATATATATATATATATATATATATATATATAGGGCTTTTTTTCTCAGACAATAGGTGCAAGAACTCCCCCTTTCCGAGTCACCCCTTTTCTCCACCCCTACCCACCTCCCAGTACCGCCCCTTTTAGACAATGTAGAACCAAGTATCATTTTGAGGTGCTAAGTAATTTGTATGGAATTTGGTAATGATATCAAGAAAAGCAGTAAAATAGATCCCCTGCCACCAGCAACAATAGATCCCCCTAACAACAATGGATC
Source organism: Lithobates pipiens (assembly GCF_037356315.1). NCBI lineage: Eukaryota > Metazoa > Chordata > Amphibia > Anura > Ranidae > Lithobates > Lithobates pipiens. Next base: position 242,784,858 of record NW_027507790.1, read on the forward strand.
AACCACAACAAAATTTCCCCTCCAGCAACAATAGTTTAATTAATAGTCTGTCTGGCTGTCATCAACAATCAACACCTCCCCCAACAGTACACACTGAAGAAATGACACTTTGCTACAATGTAAAGTAGTGAGCGTACAGCTTGTATAACAGTGTATATTTGCTGTCCTCTCAAAATAACTCAACATACAACCATTAATGTCTAAACCGCTGGCAACAAAAGTGAGTACACCCCTAAGTGAAAATGTCCAAATTGGACCCAATTAGCCGTTTGCCCTCCTCTGTGTCATGTGACTCTTTAGTGTTACAAGGTCTCAGGTGTGAATGGGGAGCAGGTGTTTTAAATTTGGTGTTATCGCTCTCACTCTCTCATACTATTCACTAGAAGTTTAACATGGCACCTCATGGCAAAGAACTCTCTGAGGAACTGAAAAAAAGAATTGTTGCTCTACATAAAGATGGCCTAGGCTATAAGAAGATTGCCAAGACCCTGAAACTGAACTGTAGTATGGTGGCCAAGACCATACAGCGGTTTAACAGAACAGGGTCCTCTCAGAAAAGGCCTCGCCATGGTTGAACAAAGAAGTTGATTGCATGTGCTCAGAGTCATATCCAGAGATTGTCTTTGGGAAATAGACGTATGAGTGCTGCCAGCATTGCTGCAGAGGTTGAAGGGGTGGGGGGTCAGCCTGTCAGTGCTCAGATCATAAGCCGCACACTGCATCAAATTGGTCTGCATGGCTGATGTCCCAGAAGGAAGCCTCTTCTAATGATGATGCACAAGAAAGCCCACAAACAGTTTGCTGAAAACAAGCAGACTAAGGACATGGATTACTGGAACCATCTCCTGTGGTCTGATGAGACCAAGATAAACCTATTTGGTTCAAATGGTGTCAATCGCCTGTGGCAGCAACCAGGTGAGGAGTACAAAGGCAAATGTGTCTTGCCTACAGTCAAGTATGGTGGTGGGACTGTCATGGTCTGGGGCTGCATGAGTGCTGCCGGCACTGGGGAGTTACAGTTCATCGAGGAAACCATAAATGCCAACATGTACTGTGACATATTGAAGCAGAGCATGATCCCTCCTTCCAGAGACCGGGCCAAAGGGCAGTATCCCAACATGATAATGACCCCAAACACACCTCCAAGACAACCACTGCCTTGTTAAAGAAGCTGAGACTAAAAGGTGATGGACTGGCCAAGCATGTCTCCAGACCTAAACTTCATTGAGCATCTGTGGGGCATCCTCAAACGGAAGGTGGAGGAGCGCAAGGTCTCTAACATCCACCATCTCTGTGATGTCATCATGGAGGAGTGGAAAAGGACTCCAGTGGCAACCTGTGAAGCTCTGGTGAACTCCATGCCCAAGAGGGTTAAGGCAGTGCTGGAAAATAATGGTGACCACACAAAATATTGACACTTTGGGCCCAATTTGGACATTTTCACTTAGGGGTGTACTCACTTTTATTACCAGCGGTTTAGACATTAATGTCTGTGTGTTGAGTTATTTTGAGGGGACAGCAAATTTACTTGTTATACAAGCTGTACACTCACTACTTTACATTGTAGCAAAGTGTCATTTCTTCAGTGTTGTCACATGAAAAGGTATAATAAAATATTTACAAAAATGTGAGGGGTGTACTCACTTTTGTGAGATACTATATATATATATATATATATATATATATATATATATATATATATATATATATATATATATATAATACTATACTGTATATGGTTGAGAAATATCTGTCCTGCATTACAAAGGGGTAAACACATAGATTCCCAGGCAGTAGATGGGATAGCCTTCTGCATTATAGCTATACAAGATTGTGAAACTGAAGCCTCCTTCAGGTGTACTGTGGTCCTTGCAAATTTTTGAACTATTCAGTTTTGACTTTAGGATACCATTAATACTTTAGTTTGCTAACCATTTAAAGCTTAATTCTGATTTGGTCTGAAATGATCACATTGACTTTATTTACATGAAAAATTCTAAACTTAGCGGCAAAGTAACCTAGCAAGACAAGCCATACTACTAGCTTGTCATGGAAGAAGCAAGGAGAAAGTTGGAAAAGGTTTGTGAGAAAACTCCAAACATTTTTTAGTTTCCTGACTGTTAAGCCAATCCTCCGGCTTCCATACTTTGTGTCGTCAACCTATAACAAGTATGCCAAATCTCAGAAGTCTTTGTCTACATAATTACATGGAGTAAGGCATTTTCGCCAGCCGTGAAGCATTTTCAGGAGTGATCATTGTTGGCAGCCCTCATGTTTCTGTCAGATAGCTGTACTCTAAAAGTGTAGTAAGCCATAGAAAATATATCGTTCAGCTTTTTGCGGTTGCTGGAATAATCTACAAGCTATTAGTTTAAATAATATAACTATATAACGACTACATTAAAACGAGTCGATTTGAAAAGGGATTTGGCTGGTTATGAATTCAAAATCTAAAACATAAACTCCAGGAAGTCTTGTTTTTGGAAGCGTTAACCTGAGTTTATAAGTTTTTAAGCTGTTTCTTCAAATGGCACGGTGCAAGTTTACTTTTAATAATCATCGTAAAGTGGAGATGAAAAACCGCCCCACACAACAAGCCGCAGGACCTGTGCAGGAATTTCCTCGCTCCCTTCCTCTGCCAGCCATGGCAGGGCAGAATGGTTTCTTTGTCTCCCAGATCTGTTCAAGACATTCGCAGCTGTTTGAGATTTACACCTGCGTCCCACTGGGCATTGTGTCTGGGCTGCTGAAATGTGGTCTAGAAAGGCCTTATTTTCTGTGAGACTCTAAACACAGGATCTGTACATGGCATCTTGGTTCCCTGTACAAATGCTGTAGGGCTTGTCTTTGTGCTGTGTTCTTTGCTGTAACACACCTTATGGAATTAAAGTATTATTCCACCCCAAAGTGTGATATTTAGGTTTTATAGATGGAACCTGGTGAGCTGAGTCTGCCCCTGGCTTCATTTCTGGCTCTGTTTCTGTCTACCTAGGAGATTTGGTTTCTCCCAAGTGTGTTCCAGCTCCTACTGTTGCATTCTGCCTAATGTAAATTAAAAAATCGAATAAGCAGATTGGGGGCCCCTCTTAATGGCCACAGCAGGTGTGTGGACCCGGTAACTCACAGAGAGAGATTTCACTATAAAGCCCCGTACACACGAGAGGATTTATGTCCGACAGACTTCCGAAAGAGTTCTGCCAGAGTTCCGACAGAGTTCTGACGGACTTTTCGATTGAGTGGACTTGGCCACACACAATCACACCAAACTCCGACGGATTCGAACGTGATGACGTATGACTGGACTCGAATAAGGAAGTTCATAGCCAGTAGCCAATAGCTGCCCTAGCGTCGGTTTTAGTCTGTCGGAATAGCATACACACGAGCAAATTTTTCGAAGGGACCGGGTCCGGCGGAGTTCTGTCGGAAAAATTTGAAGCATGTTCCATTTTCTAAAGTCCATCAGACTTTTGCGAATCAAAAGTCCGTTGCAGCCCACACACGATCGAATAGTCTGACGGAATCATTCCGTCGGACTTTGGATGTTGAAAAGTCCGCTCGTGTGTACGCGGCATTAGAGTGTAGAGCAGATTTTCTCAACCTTTTCAACACAGAGGGACCCTTGAAATAACTTTCCAGTTTCCAGTGTGATGGTCAATTGGAAGAATGCTCCTTACGCTTGTGGTCATTGGGAAGATATACCCTCTTACAGATAGCTAAAAAGATCAATGGTGTCAAAGAGGCAAAAGTTGCTCATTGCTCATGGAACCCCTAAGAACTTCTGAAGGAATGCCAGGGTTCTTTGGAACCCTGGTTGAGAAACCCTGATCTAGAGACATTTGCATGTGGTTTAAACTATAGTTAAAACACTAGAACATCTCTTTTTTTGGATATATTACAGAATGTTGCTTACTTTCTGTCCTGGAGATACAACAGAAATTGAGAGGAGATTTCTCCAAATTTAAGTATGTTAAAGGTGGTTGTAGTTGTATTAGTGCACGGGTACTGTTCGTGATGCCTTTTCCTTTTCCATTTGCACAAACCATTAAGAACAAGTTTTCAGGGGTCTATTCCCTTCTTCTAGGCCCAAGCAGCACTGAGACACAGAGGTTTAACAAAAATTAAAGGGAAATGTCCTGTTAGACATATTCCCAATGGGGAATTTTTGGACTTCCCATGGCTTTCTTTTACAATGACAATGGCCACTATGTCAAAGAGGGACAGAGAAGCTCCCCAGTGGGGACACAGTAAATTAAAAACGGAACATTTTCCAAAACCAAAGTAAAAAAAAAATTAACAAGTAGTCTCCAAAGAAATGTGGGTTTTGATATTCCTTAAGTCTCCAGCAGACTCTGAATACAAAAATGTCAGTTTTAGTGTAATCTCTATAGTGTCAAATAAAAGAAAAATTGCCACATCAGGCAAGTGAAGCCTAGAACTCATATGCAGAAGTCTGAAACAATGCTGATGATTGTAGCTCTGCCAAGGTGCATCTGTGAGGTCCTGGTTACATCACCGCTGCCTCATTCAACCAGGAAGTGGAAAAATGCAATTTTAAGTAAAAGCAAAAAATCTTTGTTTAACTAGTTAATGTACAATAATCACAGCCATATGCTGATGTGATTTTTAGTGAAAGGGGGAACACATTGACCAGCTGGCAGTGGCTACAACAATCTTTAACTTTGTTTCTAATGTAGAGCGTGATGGGGGTATAGAAAATGTTGTTTTACCTTTACATGTTGATCATTCAATAAACGTTTTTAGTAGTGTGATGAATTTAGGCTGTTATATAACTAGCATTGTTATCTCTTTCTACTGATTTTGAGGAATCAGAACCAGGCTGAAAGTTGGAAATGTATATTTTTCCCAGCTGATATGGTGTTACAAGCACTGATTCTGAAATGGTGCCTTTCAATTTATTCCAATAAACTTTTCTTATTGAAAGTGATCTGATTGATGCGGGAAAATGTACTGCTTTTGAACTTGCTTTCAGAAATCTAAGTGATTTCAACAATCCAATCAGTCAGTCACGTGATAGATCAATGTGTATATTGCCAGTGCAAAAAGGTTTAAAGTGGTTGTAAACCCATGGGGGGGGGGGGGGGGGGTGAAGCAACCTGCAAGGCAAAGGCATAATGAGCTAGTATGCATAGCATACTAGCTCATTATGAATAGCTTACCTGAGAACTAAGCCCCCGAAGCAGTCCTCCGTCTTCATGTCTGCTGTTGCAATGGATCACGGAGTGACTTCCGGGTCTCACTGCTGTGATTCGCCAGAGCAGCGATGACGTCACTCCCGCGCATGCACACGGGAGCCAACACTCACGGCATATCGCCATGATCTGCGGCCTGCCCAGTGCGCCTGTGCGCCGCTGTCTACGGCGCATGCGGCTGTCTTTTTGGAAATATCTAATAAAACGGATAGGTTTAGGAGATATTTCTTGGACCTACAGGTAAGCCTTAATCTAGGCTTACCTGTAGGTCAAAGTGGTTTGTAAGGGTTTACAACCACTTTAACCTTATAGATTAAATGAAATAGTCACCTCTTGAGCTACTCGTTTAGCAGTGGGATCTGGTTGTGCCATCACTAAAGCAACAAAAACATAACTGTATTATGCATTCAGTAATGAGATCTGTTGTTTGAGGCTTTAAGGCTGCATTCACACCTGAGCTCAGCTTTTCAAGCGTTTTTTGCGGCGTTTTTTACCGCGATTTGCTGCGTTTTTTGCCGCGTTTTGTCGCGAATTTGTGCAGGGCAAAAGGTCACCAATGTTAAAAGAAGAAAAACGCCCAAATCAGCCCAATTTGCGCGACAAAAAAGGGTCCGGAACTTGTTTGAGCTTCAGGCGTAGGGCTTCAGGCGACTTGGAGTGGAGATGTGAACCATCTCCATTGAGAATAATGGATTTTTTCCCCTCCAGCGTTTTGTAGCTTCAGGCGTCAAGCTACAAAACGCTCAGGTGTGAATGGGGTCTAAGAGGTAACTGTATGTGCTAGTCAAGGTGATCTAGCTATGAATCTGTTTCTGTTTATGTTACTGAGTTTCTACATGTAAAATTGAACTTAGTTGATTATTTTAGGCTGTTATTATTTAGCCTGCTTCCATGCAATGTAAGTTGGAGAAGGTACATTTTTTAGGCGGAACTCCAGCCCAAAAAATAATTTTTAAAATAGAAGTTGGGCTTTAAAAAAAATAAAAATCATACCTAGGTAGATGAAGCGTCGGTCCGATGCTGCATCTGTCCCTTGCCAGCTCTAAGACTTGGAACCAAGTGATTAAACATCGCTGAACGCTCGGTTTTCAAAGCTCCATGAGCATATAACTGGTGACTGTAAGTCACTGGCTCTCTGCTCTGCCCCCCATGCTCTTTGAAGCACTGGATTGTGAAGGGGTGGGAGCAGCCGGGTCAGGCTCTCAGCGGCTCACTGAGAAGCTGAGCTGAGTGCCAGCCTAGGCATGTGGGCAGATCCAGACTTTATTGTCCTGATTTTGCCTGAGCCTGGACCGGCTCTGTTACGTCAGCCAATAACGAGCAGAACGAACTGCAGTCCTGTAATCCACAGGAGAACTACATCCAAACAATCTGTACTATTTCTTTAAGTTTTATGAATAGCATAGGGAAGGGTTAACAAATAGAAACAAAAATGGGCTCCATGGACTACGCTTTATTCTGCCATCGCTTTTCTATGTTTCTATGTAATGTTTGTTTTTCTGTCTGTGCCCCTGTTCAGAACATTTCACCTCATTTTCTGTCCCTATGACAATTGGATTTGGAAAAGTTTGTATTGTTTTGAAAACAAAGATTGGTAATAAAGCTTTAGTGGAGACATTTTTTTCCCATAATAACTCTTACAGGAGTGAATTTCCCTTCCTATGGGTAGATTTCTTCTCACTTCCTTTTGTAAGTATGAGTCGTATGTAAGTCGGATATTTCGAATACCTGTAAACATATTGGTTTGTGATCTGCTGATTCCCCATTTGGTAGGAGAAGAGTATGTACATGTCCACCTGCCCAACTAAAGTGCTTCATACAAATCATTTACATAAATCAGCTTGTTATTTGGCTTTAGTGACCTTTGTGATGGCACCATACAATCTGCCAAAATGTATATGTGCTTGTGTCATATACTCTAGAGTTTTGTACACAATTTGTGTGTTTTTTTTCATAGTAAATATGTTTGCATAATACAAGATACACATTTTTACAGCATTTACCCTAACATGCCAGCAAAGGGAATCATTGTAACCTGTTTGAACACATGGGGGTTGTCGGGGTGCCCATTGCAGTACCTGATGTCTGGTGATACCTGGTGTCATTAAACCAAATAAAAAGGTTGTCAGTAAGTGCAAACTTACAGATAAACACGCTATACTCATTCAATGTATGTGAGTACTGTAATGTCTGTCTAATAGCTTACAAGCCTTATGCACTGGGCATCCTACAACATAGTGTCATAATGTTTATGGTGGATAAACTATTTTCTTTCTTCTTGTCAATCATTTTAATGATAATCGACACATCTATACTGTCTGACATACAAGATGTAATATGTGTCAAATGGGGTCAAAGGGTGAAATGCTTTATGGAGAAGGATCATTTTGTGGAGCTTGGAGACCTGACATGGCAAGTTAAATATTGCATATCATGCAGGACTTGTTCTATTGTTTATTGTCTTTTTAGCACATGTAGACATTACTAAGTCAGGAAAACAATACACTATCCCCTAAGGATCACATTCAAAAATTCAGCTGGTCAAGAGCAAGAGCTCTATGAATAATGAAGGACATTTGTGGAGTTTATGTAGGCTTATCCGCGCTGAACTTTTTGTGCAAGAAACATCTGCTAGATTAGAGTGGAACTAAACTCGCACTAAAGAATAGTTTTTCCTGGGCACTGTGATTTAAACAGTATTTCAGTATTTCTTTGTTAAAAGAATATAGTTTTCTCCATACGTTTTAATGTTTTCTCTCCCTGTGCTGTAGACTCTTTAGGGTTGCTTTACTAATATTGCAGAGTGCAAAATCTGGTGCAGCTGCGCATGGTAGCCAATCAGCTTCTAACTTCAGCTTGTTCAATTAAGCTTTGACAAAAAAACCTGGAAGCTGATTGGTTTCTATGCAGAGCTTCACCATATTTTGCCTGCTCCAGTTTTAATAAATCAACCCCTTTGTATGAGCTTTATGAGGATATACACTATATTGTGAAAAGTATTGGGACACCTGCCAAAGCAATGCCCATAAAGACATGGATGAGTGAGTTTTGGAGTGGAGGAACTTGACTGACCTTCACAGAGTCCTAACCTCAACCTGATAGAACACCTTTGGGATGAATTAGAGCGGAGACTGTGAGCCAGGCCTTCATGTCCATCATCAGTGCCTGACCTCACAAATGCACTTCTGGAAGAATGGTCAAAAATTCCCATAGACACACTCCTAAACCTTGTGGACAGCCTTCCCAGAAGAGTTGAAGCTGTTATAGCTGAAAGGGGTGGGCCGGCTCAATATTGAACCCTACGGACTAAGACTGGAATGCCATTAAACTTCATGTGCGTGTAAAGGCAGGTGTCCAATATTTTTGATAATATAGTGTATAATAATACACTTTCAGTGGTATATTTTACAGACCAAAAGGGAGAAAAAAAAAAAAAAAGAAATGTATTGTTCACGTTTTCATACACTTTAAGTTGATCTTTTTTCTGATCTGGTATTGCCAATTACCAAGTACAGCTAATAAAGATTTTGGAAAGCAGGACAGTGATGATGGGACTTCTGGTGTGGATAAATCACAAGAGCGGCTGAGCAGAAAATATATATTATCGGTGGGTGAAACAGTTCAGCTTTATATGTAGTTGCATAGCTGGGGTTCTGCTTTTTAAGACTTATGTCTCCGTAGAGAAATTTGCATTATTTTACGCTGTTAGTATTTTGTTTCCCAGAGAAAACATCAAGTCAAATTGTGACCCGTAGCAGTAATTTCCAGAATGAACCTATTACTTTAGTTGTGTGCCTCGCTCATCCCCTCTGCGCCTGGCCTTAAAATCCTGACAATGTCTTTCTTCTCTCTGAAATAAGATTCTACTGACATCAATTTCTCTCTCTTTTTATGATACGTGATACGCTATTATCAAAGGTAGGATGAAAGCTCAAAGGCTTCCTGTTTCCAGCTGTTTTCATCTGCAATCACTTTTTTCCTTCCCCCGGAGAAGATGCTTCTTTTATTTATTTATTTATTTTTTAAAGAGTTTTTAATCTGCAAACAGTTTCTTCGTTTATCCTGCAATTGTAAAATGTGTTCCCTGCAGGTCATATCTGTCTCTTTTAAAATCCTCCCTGCCCTTTTCCGAAGCTCTGCCTGCTCCTCCGAAGAACAAACACTCTTCCAAAGCACCCCTAACTGTGTGCACAGGCCAATAAACCTTTTACGTATATATGTAAGTGAAGACATCTTCCCATCCTCACTGGTTAAATATGGTTGGTTAGAGGCCCATAACTTTCTGCCGTAGACAGCAGAAGTTGGCAGAGAGACCAAGCAGGAATCCTGGAGACGAAAGTGTTCCTATTTCTAAGAATTTTCAAAAGAATTATTCAAAATCACCGGAGTAAAAGCAGAAGTATACTGTTTGCTGGCATAGCCTGAACGTAGCAGATCCTTAATCTACTGAAGAGGTACAGCCTAGATTTATTGACAAGAACAGTCCATATAACAGCTAACTAAATCATAAAGATCTGGAGGTATAAAGCAGGGAATATCTATAGCAGGAGGGATAAACAAGGAAAAGAACCGAGACAAACGCTGGCCATTTATGGCTTCTTTTTTTTTTTTTTGATCAGACAGTGGTCTGATTTCTCCATCCCCACAATCGACAAAAGTTTTACAACATTCCTGTTTTAACAGACGTTGATCATTAGATCAACTTCTGTCAAATGGGAAAAAGGATACATGGTTCCGCTGAACCAGCCAAATTTCAATCTATCTATGACCAGCTTAAGAGAACTTGAGTCTACTATCCATTTAGGCAGAACTTTTAAGATTTTTGAAAATAACTATTGCATCATCAGTGGGGGTGAAAGCAGAAGTATTTGATTTGCTGGTTTAGCCTGCAAACAATATCTCATGGATTGCACCATGCACACTGCAGTATCAAAGATGATAAAGTATATATTCGAGAATCTTTGAACTGCTGTGTTCAACAGCCAAAGTGGAATATGGCCGCCAGTTTCTCTATTTTATTTATGTTTTAATAAAAGATACAGCAAAGAGTTATTGCCACTATTATTTTTATATAATGACTGAATTAATTGTATACCAGCGGTTTTTATTGTAGCGAAAAAAACTAAAATAGAACAGATACAAAAAATACTTGATGACTAATGACTATTGTTATATAGCAAATATCAGTCAGGTATAAACATATCTCCAAGAAGACAAAAATACAATGATAATGGCCAAATCCCATCAGGAATATAGCAATCATAGTCAAATGGACATAATCTTAACTGATTGGCCATATATACCTGTACAAGCATATATGATATAGTGCGTTTTGAAAAAAGAAAAGAAAAAAAAAGTGTGGGGGGGAGGGGGAGGAGGTAATTCCTTTTTTACAATCTCATGGGCATGGTACTATCTAGTAAACTATAAACCAGAATATCCGTAGGAAGACAGGATTCTCATTTTCTATTGAAGACAGGCATAGTATCCATAATACAATGGTGAATAAGTTCCATGAGTTGTATTGCCTCCATACGCCTCATCACTTGGTCCCAAGGGATCATGGGGGAACTCCAATGTAAAGCTATTGCCCAGTGAACAGCACTAAATAGTGTATGAGCTAATTCTACCATTTCTGGTAGATCTGCGAAAAATAGGCACATCTGGAAGAGTCAGTTGCATGCTTGTAATTTGGGTGACTCTAGTAGACACTCTCTGCCATATTGATATCATTACCTTAAAGCTCCAGAAGATGTGGAGGTGTGTGCCCCTTTCTGGACAGCTTCTAAAGCAGGTTTCCGACATAAAGGGGTAGAATCTATGCAATTTCAAAGGTTTATAATTCCATCTAGTGTGAAGCTTGACCACTGTTTGCTTCACTGCCATGGGCTTTGTGCATCTATGCATGTTGGAAAGCATATCTAATCAGTCTTCTGGGGAGATTTCCTGACCTGTTTCTGCTTCCCACCTAAGCATCGGTAAGGACTTACTGGGAAGATCGTGTTCATTAAGGCATTTATATATAATAGAAATATTGCTATTTTCACTAGATGAAGACCTGCATAGGAGTGCAAAGGTGGTGTCCACACTACCAGACCCCAAACAGTAGTGGGTGTAAAAAAAAGTCTGATCTGCAAATAATTATAGAATTCTATCTGGGGTAGAGCATAGTTAATTTGGAGAAAGGAAAAGGAGTAAAATGGGGGCTCCC